>NW_016107866.1:708875-788956 GCF_001604975.1 Cebus imitator
TCCCACACAGAGAAATGGTATATGCTTGAGGTGAAGGATACGCTAATTACCCACTTACCCTGATTTGATCATTACACATTACATGACTGTATCAACAACTATTATGTACCTTCAATTTTTAAAAAATATTTTTCCCACAGAACACACCCTAGAAAAGAATGTATTTATAAAGACTCTGCATTAAGTACATACATCTCTAATTTTAAAATAGATTTTATTTTTCCTGGCATTCTGAATACAGAAATACTATAAGTAACTCTCATCTAATACTTCATCCAATTCCAGGTTCACTGAGGCTGCCATATTGCCTGTTAGCAGTCATCATACACCCTTACAATTGCTGATCCAGATCTTAATTTATTAGAAGGAGAAATGGCTTTGGATAATTTTGTTCAGTTAATTGTTTTTTTAACATTTTCTGGGAGTGGTTTAATTTAGTCTGGAACATCTTGTTCATTAAGTAGTAACTTGAATATCTGATATTCTACATAAACAAAGAGCTTTTAGCTATGTTGCCTGAATATCTCATTTATGAAATCATGTTTCATATAATCAAATGAAAATACCATAAATTTGGCATTTTAACTACACATTAGATGAGAAAACTTGTCAATATATTATCATTTCTCAGGAATAAGAAATTCTTCAATTGATTTCCTTTTGGATCATCTGTGGCTTATTTAAAAAATTCTTGAAAGTTGACACCATTTATATTAATCAAGTAAATCAAGTAAATGATTACAGTGTTATTCATTTAATAACACTGTGAATGTAAATTATACAGAAATGTTTACAATAGCCAGTTAATTTGTAACACTGGAAATACCTCAATGATTAGTTGGAAAATTAAATAAAATAGTCTGACACTAGTTTTATTATTTAACAGCCTGTTTTTCTACTGTGGATAGTGAAGTGTTGTCTGGATGAGCCCTAATGTAAAAGAAGCATGCTAGTATAAGTACTATCAATATCTGAGTCATTGTATTATCATTCTTCCAATGTTTTGTAGCCCTTTAGAATAACTTTATTTTATAATATTATTTTCAAATATTTATTGAATAGCCTTGTTAGAATTTACTTATTAATACTAACTTATGGGGTTTTTCTTAAGCAAAAATTTTTGGAACTGATTAAGTATTACTGGTTTATCATAAAACTCTGCCTAAAACACTTGAGTACTTTCATTTACACTTTAATTTTTAATTATTATTATTATTTTTAAAGAAACAGAGTGTCACTTTGTCTCCCAGCCTGGAGTGCAGTGGCACCATCTTGGCTTACTGCAGCCTCCACACCCTGGATTCAAGCAATCCTACGGCCTCACCTTCTAAAGTAGCTGGGACTGCATGTGCCTGCCACCATGCCTTGCTAATTTTCATATTTTTTAGTGAAGACGGGGTTTTACCATTTTGGCCAGGCTGGTCTCAAACCCCAGACCTTATGTGATTTGCCTGCCTCAGCCTCCCAAAGTTCTGGGATTGCGTGCTTGAGCCACTGCATCTGGCCTATACTTTACTTTTTAAAGACTATAATAATAATAATATAGGCTGTTTCCATAATGTCTTAAGTAAATAATCCCATTAGCTGGTAAGGATTCAAGAAATCAGGTAACTGTGGTGTAGAGAAAATTAACATCATCTTTCATATGTATCACCCAATATAATTTTTCTTCCTGCAGCATTCCTGATAGATGTTTATTGATTTCTGGTATTATTCAACTAGACAAGGTCATTATCATAAGCAGTAGCTTATTTTATTATTGCATATGTTTATATTAGCTGTTGTTGAAAAAAAAGTCAGTATTTAAAGGCTCAAAACAACAAACTTGTAATTAGCTCACAAGTCTTAGGGGTACCTGAGGGATGAAAAGCCTTGCTCATGTATCTTTAAATAGCTGCTGCAGCTGTGGATCCATTGGTTAATTTGGAATGGATACTCTCAAATGTCTAGGGCTTCTGGGCTGAATCAGCTAATTGAGCTCTACTCTGCATGGCCTTTTGTTCTCCAGCAGGATAGCTTGGGCTTGTGCACATGGCACGCACAAGAGCTGAGAGACAGAGAATGCATTGAAGGCTCCTTGAGGACTAGACTTTGAACCGACACGCTGTCTCTTCTGCCATATTCTATTAGACAAAGCAAGGCATAAGTCCAGTTCAGATTTAAGAGATGGAGAAAAAGACTGTACCTCTTGAATATAGGAGTTGAAAATTCCCATTCAAAAGGATCACAGGTATATAGATGGACCACCGTTTCACGTGCAAAGACATACATAGGTTCAAAATAAAGGACAGAAGAATATTTACTAAGCAAATGAAAAGCAAATAAAAAGCAGCATTGCAATCCTAGTCTCTGATAAAACAGGGTTTAAGCCAACAAAGATCAAAAAGACAAAGAGGGGCATTACATAATGTAAGGGGATCAATGCAAAGAGAAGAGGTAACTATCCTAAATACATCTGCACCCAATACAGAAGCACCCCGATTCATAAAGCAAGTTCATAGAGACCTACAAAGAGACTTAGACTCCCACACAATCACAATGGGAGATTTTAACACCCCACTGTCAATGTTAGATCAACTAGACAGAAAATTAACAAAGATATTCAGGAACTGAACTCAGCTCTGAACCACATGGAACTAATAGACATCCACAGGACCCTTCACCCAAAATCAAGAGTATACATTCTTCTCAGTACCACATAGCATTTCTTCTAAAATGGACCACGTAATTGAAAATAAAACACCCTATAGCAAATGCAAAAGAATGGAAATCATAACATCTCAGACTACAGTGCTATCAAATTAGAACCCAGGATTAAGAAAATCACTAAAAACCACACAACTATGTGGAAACTGAACAACCTGCTCCTGAATGACTACTGGGTAAATAATGAAATTAATGCAGAAATAAGAAATTTCTTTGAAACCAATGAGAATAAAGAGACAAGTACCAGAATCTCTGTGATACAGCTAAAGTAGTGTTAAGAGGAAAAATTATGGCACTAAGTGCCCCAAATTTTCCTCATAATTGCCTTTTCATAAACACAGACACACGGTCTACTTCCTTTCTCTGTGAATTTTAGTATTAGATTTGTATCTTCATAGGATTTATTCCTCCATCATTCCTCTCATCAGTTCTTACCATCCTAGTGACTTTACTCTGAAAGCTAGTAATCAAGAATCCTATTTAAATTTGAATTCTTTCTGAACTAAAATCACAGCTGCTGATACAATTTAAAAATAAAGGGTAAACAAAGGTATTTAGTTTCAGTAATATGGATAATCTCTTTCTACTAACCCAACCAAAAAAGTTGGTTTGGCGGGGAAAGCCATATATTAATCAATCAGTTCAGTTACAGACATTAAAAAAAAAAAAAAAAAAAAAAAAAAAAAAAAAACAAAAAAAAAACAGTTTCCATAAGCAAAGCACGATGCTTGCACCAGATGTACAAGGTAAGAACAAAGCAATAGTCCCTGCCATCAAAAAGCTTAGCTGTAAGAAAAAAAGTAGTCCAACAAGCATATCATTTCCAATATGGTAATGATTAAATTTGAGGTATGCATAAGACTCTATGGGAGAAGAGACTGGCATGATATTTTTAAAGTATTGTTAAATAATTACTACTAGGTTAATCTGCCCTCAAATTATGAGAAAATGGAAAAAAAAAACAAAAACGGATTTTGAAATTAGATTGACCTAACAGTATGAATCATACTATCAAATAGTCATTTTCCAAAATTATCAATTGCCACAAAATTACCATTTTTTTATTCCAAAGCCATAAAATATATTTTAAAAAGGAATACAAGATTTAAAAGTGAACATTTATTGCATCTTGCTGGTTTCAACCAAGTTTTCTAGTCATTTCAAGTATAAACTCTATTGCTTTTTATCTGAGCAATCTTTTTCCACTTAAAATCCATATTCTATCACAATCATATTTTTCTTTAATTTTGAAACGTTGCTCTTCCAAGGAGAAAGCAATAAAGTAATATAGAATTTCTCTAGAGATTTCTTTCCATTTTGTCCCAGAAAAATTAACATTCTCTATTCAGTTCTTTAACCCACTACATATAACGCATATTACTCTCTTAAACACTATAATCTGTCAAATCTTTCAAAAATTACCATGTTTATCATATTCCTCTGCTCAACTGGATAACATGACTATAAACACACAAAGAGGTAAATTTGCCATGACATTTTCTCTGGAACTGTTGTTGGTTTCTTTTCACATTCTTGTGTCTCATGTCATATTCTTTTCTAAGGCCTCACAAACCTACTGCCAGATAAATACTCAGCAAACATATTCAGGCATCAATTTAAGAAGCTGCCCTTTTAGTAAATCAGAGTAGTATTTACCAATATCCCAGTTTTCTGGTTCCTGTACTTTCTCCATGAAGTCACAAATATTGCTAACTTGAGTTCCAAGGACATTTATCTAAATTTCCTAAGGGCACTGCATTTTTTTTTTATTTGATAGTAACAGTAGGCAAATTTGTTATTAGATCCTCTTGCAAAGGCATGAGAATGATACAGCAAATGTTGGGTTCTCAAGGGAAAGGGTAGGAGAGGGGTGAGGGATAAAAGATTACAAACTGGGTACAACGTATACTGCTCGGGTGATGAGTGCACCAAAATCTCACACATCACCAGGAAAGAACTTATTCATGTAACCAAATACTACCTGTTCCCCAAAAACCTATAAAAATAAAATATTTTAAAAATTGTCAGATTCTCAGTTAATTTGGAAAAACACTTTTCAATATTTTGTTTATGCTTTCATGTAAGCTTTCAAGACCATTCTCCTTATTGGATAAAATGGAAGAAACAGGATTTCAGTAATTGTCATTTCTCTATGACATCTGCTATCATTTCTCTCTGTAGCTATGCTCTTTTGCCCAATTGCTTTCTGTAGAATTAATTGTGAACATTCAGCTGCAAAGTGACATTTTTCAACTCAAGTTTCAACTAGTTGTAAGCTTTGGTTTCCCTAAAATTATTTTACCATAGCATTTAGAAATTTTTACTAGTTACTTCTTACTCTATATTTTCTTGTTACTTTCACTAGTGAATTTTATTTTTCTGTAAGTTTTTTATATTATGCCAAATATGTTTTCATGATCGAAAACTAGGGTTGAATGACCAAATTGGATGTGGAGCAATAATTCAGATTAGAGTAGGTATCCTAGTTTATTTTATGTTGCTATAACAGAAGACCTGATAGTGGGTAATTTATTTCTCACAAAGATTTGTCTTTTACAATTCTGGAGGCTGGGTAATCTAAGGTTGAGGGACTTGCATCTGTTAAAGGGCTTCTTCTTCTTCTTTTTTTTTTTTTTGAGACAGAGTTTCGCTCTTGTTAGCCAGGGTGGAGTGCAATGGCGCGATCTCAGCTCACGGCAACCTCCATCTCCTGGGTTCAAGCAATTCTCCTGCCTCAGCCTTCCTGAGTGGCTGGGACTACAGGCGTGCGCCACCATGCCCAGCTAATTTTTGTATTTTTAGTAGAGACGGGGTTTCACCATGTTGACAAGGATGGTCTCGATCTCTTGACCTCGTGATCCACCCGTCTCAGCCTCCCAAAGTGCTGGGATTATCGGCGTGAGCCACCGTGTCCAGCCAGGGCTTCTTACATTATCATTCCACGGCAGAGGTGAAGGGCAAGAGATCATGAATGAGAGAGATCAAGAGATGGCCAAACTCACTTTATTAATTCACTCTTGAGACAACAAACTCACCCCACATTGCCTACTCACTTCTTAAGGGCTCCACCTCTTAACACTATTGCATTGGGAATTAAGTTTCCAAAATATAAACTTCAGGAACACATTCAAACTGTAGTTGTGGGTGACAGCAGAAAGTCTAGATGAACAGTTGAGGCATCAGCAGAATTTGAAGGGAGAGAGTAGTATTAGAAAAATAAAATTAAAAAGAAAATTCCTCCCAACTCAGAAAACCTAGCTAAAAAATCAAAGTAAAAAAAAAAAAATTATTGTGTAAGAACTAAACAAAATTGTGATATGTATCACAGGCAATCTACTAACAGACTGCAAAGACAGAAAGAAATCTCACCATTCTACAACAAAGCAGATACAACTTATAACATCTTCCTGAGGTAGGTAATAAATTGTCGTAAAAAAAGAGTACTTCATAGCACTCATTTGATATACAAATTCCCTCCTAAAATTACCTGGCAATGGGGTGACCATCTGTGTAAGTTAACAGACTTTATATGCAGGAGGTGAAATTCCTGTCTTTATGTTAGGAGATAGTTTTGCAACTTGGAGACAGAAATCTGTGGAAGGTAGGCACCTATTCTTCCACATGCAAAAAAAGGAGGGGGTGGGAGAGAGAGAAAGAGAGAGAGAGAGAGAGAGAATGTGTTATGTCCCTTGATGTCTAAAGATACCTCCCAACTCCTTCAAAAAGACATTACTTGGCCATCTAATTTAGGTTTTGAAGATAAACATACATCTCAAAGATGCATAGAAAGAACTTACCATTGCATTTTTTTTGTAAAGTAGATGTTCCAAGAAAAGGAGAGAAAGGGAAGTATCTTGCCTTATTTTCAACAGGGAGAATTAACTTTCTATTTTTAATTTGTATTTGTTCTTACGGTAAGCAAAGATATTCAGAGAAAGCTGACCACAAGAAGAAACTGGGATTGAGGAACTGGGTCTACTTACTGAAATCGGTTTACAAGGTTTGACAAGAAAGGGTCTATTTGGGAAATAGAGATAATATTAGTCAGTTAATTTAGATATTTTGAACTACTGGTTTAAGACTTGTTCCATTCCATCAAACTAGAAGGCTTGTTCCCAGAACCTATGTACAAGTCGCTAAGTTGGAAGATACAGATACAGGGTGATTTGAGGAATCTGGGGACAGAAAGTCAAACATGTTTATACTTCTAATATTAATACTTAGTTTTTCTGTTTTAGCTGGCATTCATCTCTTTTTAAAAATTTAAAGCCATCTTGATTACTCTAAATCTTTTCTTAAAATTATTCATTTTTGTTTCATAATAGATGCTCTTTAGTATTTCATTCATCATCTCAAAAATGGAATCATTCGAATTTACTATGTTTATAGTTGTGCCATTGTTTCATCCATCTATTCTCTTTCAAACGGAATTTTAAAAAGATGCAACATTTTCACCTTTTCTTCCAAATTCCATTGCTTCTTTCTCAGAAACTTAGTAGAGATTTATCCCTGACTGCTTTGGACTTCATAATTTTTCCCCATGTGATTCGCTGAGAAATGTATGCTTCTACAATGACTGTCAAGTACCTCATCATTTGAAAACACGAATTAAGTTTGGACAACCTGTTTTTCCATAGCAGGCATTGGCAGGCTGCTATATTCCACTGAAGAGAGAAATTCACCAAACACACATTACCAAGGTTTCATTCTTTGCTGTGCCAAATATCCTCTTAACCTCCAGGATCTGTGAATCCATTTCTTACTGTTTCACTTGAGATGACTGTTCCTTCAAATTCTTTAGAAGCATTCTCTTCCTGATATAGGATAGAGATGTCAGAAACTGCTATGTCTGTGCAATATAATTGAGATAATAATAGTACTTATCACGTAAACTTTTATGAGGCTTGCATGGATATATTCTTATAAATATAGAGTCCAGAAAACTATAAGAACTTGAAGGTCACAATCATTAAATACTTTGAGCTAGGCTGTTTCTAATATCCATTCCAGCCCTTAATTCTAATACACAATAAACTCAGAAAATATGTTTCAGTTTTCAGTGTGATAGATCTTATCTATTTTATAAATAAGGGGTAATCGTTTTACCTCTGTACACAGGTATTATTGAAATCTTTTCACATGTATCCCTAAAAGAAAGAGCCACATTCACATTCAATAATGATCTGCATCAAGAACAAAAAGACATAATGGATAAAGAAAGAAACATATTTGTGAAAACAGTAAGAAAGACATAATTCAAGACTATTGCAATAAAGGTATTGTCATAGCAGAGAGAAATCAGCTTCAGTGCTGAATACAGCAAAGACAGCGGTGAATTACAGCCAATGAGCAGAGTGTGGGGGTCAGCAGATAGAAAATTACTATGGGGAGGCATCAAGGATAGAAAGATTCTTGCTAAATTAACAAAACAGGATTCTTGCTGAAGACAGGCCAAGGACATATACATCAAAGGTAGAGAAGGAGAAACGTAATAAGCTATCAAAGGAATTATACATGGGGAAGACGTAGGGGGTGCGGATTCTTGCTAAACTGATTTAGCAGGATTCTTGATAAATCTGGGCTAGGAAGGCCAAGGACCAAACACAAACAAAGGTCAAGGACTATTTTAAGAGGTGACTCAGAGAAACCAAACTAAAGCTTGGTTAAGAAGAGAGTATTTGTCACATCCTATGAGTTCCCAACACATTTGTCAATGTGTTCACATTTTAGCTCTCCATATTAACTTTAAATCCAACATCTACTTCAAAAATTGCCAAAGAAACTATATTTTTTTTGATTACTGTCCTAGGGCCCTTCGAAGAAGCTTAAAAAATGAATCAAAGTTTTCTATAATTTAACTTTATAAGTGGGTGATGAGTTTTATCACTTATTGAAATGCCAACTATCTCTCCTAGAAAGCACACACACACACACACACACACACACGCACATACACACACATACAGAGGCAGAGATTAAAAAGTATTCCTTGGTTAATAAGTAGTTTGGGAAATACTTCATGATATGCCTCTCCTGGAAATCCACAATGCTACACATATTAGTGTAGGAGATACCTTTTAGTTAAAAATAATGAAAAGAAAAAAGCAAAGTTAAGTTTTCTTTCAGCTAGCATTTTCCAATTTTTACCCCCAACAAAGATTATTTTCATTATAACTGGTAACATCAAAAAGCTACAAAGATTTCAAGATAACTACCTAACATCACAACTAAAAGAACTAGAGAATGAAAAGCAAACCCCAAAGCTAGCAGAAGACAAGAAATAACCAAAATCAGAACCGAATTGAAGGAGATATAGACACAGAAACCCTTCCAAAATATCAACCGATCCAGGGGCTTTTTTTGAAAAAAAAAAAAAAAAAAATTAATAGACCTCTAGCTAGACTAATAAGGAAAGAGAGAAGACTCAAATAAACATAATCAGAAATGATAAAGGAGATATCACCACTGAATCGAAAGAAATACAAACAACCATCCGAGAATACTTCAAACATTTATATGCACGTAAACTAGAAAATCTAGAAGAAACAGATAAATTCCTGGACACATATATCCTCTCAAGATTGAACCAGGAAGAAATTAGATCCCTGAATAGACCAATAACGAGTTCTGAAATTGAAGCAGTAATAATTTCTTTGCCTACCAAGCAAAAGAAAGAAAAAACAAACAACAAACAAAGAAAAAACCCAGAACCAGGCAGATTCACAGCTGAAGGCTACCAGAGGGACAAAGAAAAGCTGGTACCATGCCTACTGAAACCATTCCCAACAAGTGAAAAAGAGGGACTCCTCCCCAACTTTTTCTATGAAGCTAGCATCATTCTAATACAAAACCTGACAGAAATACAGTAAAAAAGAAAACTTCAGGCCAATATCCTTGATGAACCTTGATGCAACAATCCTCCACAAAATACTGGCAAACCAAATCCAGCAGGACATCAAAAAGCCACAATCAAATTAGCATCATCACTGAGATGCAACATAAATTTGTGTGTGTTCAACATACACAAATCAATAAATGTAATTCACCACATAAACAGAACTAAAGACAAAAACCACAAGATTATCTCAATAGATACAGAAAGTAACTTTGACAAAATTTAACATCTCTTCATGTGAAAAACTCTCTATAAACTAGGTATTGAAGGAATATACTTCAAAATAATAAGAGCCATATATGACAAACCCATAGCCAATATCATACTGAATGGGCAAAAGCTGGAAGCATTCCCCTTGAAAACTGGAACAAGACAAAGATATCTTCTCTCCCCACTCCTATTCAACATAGTATTGGAAATCCTGGCTAGGGCAACCAGACAAGGAAAAGAAATAATAGGCATGGAAATAGGAAGAGAAGGAGTTACACTATTCCCATTTTCAGATGACATAATCCTGTGTCTGGAAAATCCCACAGTCTCAGCTCAAAAGCTCCTTCAGCTGATAAACTACTTTAGCTAAGTCTCAGGGTACAAATTCTATGTGCAATAAAAACTGCATGTCTATACACCAACAACAGTCAAATCAAGAGCCAAATCAGGAATGAAATCCCATCTGCAATTATCAGAAAAATAAAATAGCTAGAAATATTGCTAATTAGGAAGGCAAAAGGTCATTATGAAGAAAACTACAAACTACTGCTCAAAGAGATCAGAAATGACATCAACAAATGGAAAAACATTCTCTGCTCATGGATGGGAAGAATCAATATCGTGGAAATGGCCGTCCTGACCAAAGCAATTTATAGATTCAATGCTATTCCCATTAAACTACCATTCTCATTCTACACAGCATCAGAAAAAAAGAACTATTTTAAAATTCATATGGAAGGAAAAAAGACCCTGAATAGTGAAGACAATCCTAAGTAAAAAGAACAAAGCTGGAGGTATCACACTACATGACTTCAAACTATACTACTAGGCTACAGTAACTAACACAGCACGGTACTGGTACAAGAATAGACACATAGACCAATGGAACAAAATAGAGAACTCAGAAGTAAGACCACACAATTACAACCATCTGATCTTCAACAAACCTGATAAAAAACAATCAATGGAGGAAAGGATTCCCAATTAATAAATGGTGCTGAGAGAACTGGTTAGCCATGTACAGAAAATTGAAACTGGACCCCTTCTTTACACCATACACAAATATCAACTTGTTAAATTAGAGAATTAAATGTAAACCTAAAACTATGTTAAAAAAAAAAAAAAAAACTCTAGAAGAAAACCTATGCAATACCATTGAGGACATAGGTAAGGACAAGTTTTCATGATAAAGATGCCAAAAGTAACTGCAACAAAAGCAAAAATTGACAAATAAGGTCTAATTACACTAAAAAGCTTCTGCACTGGAAAATAAACTATCATCAGAGTGAACAGACAACTTACAGATTGGGAGAAAATTTTTGCAATTTATGCATCTGACAAAGATCTAATATCCAGCATCTATAAGGAACTTAAACAAATCTACAAGAGTAAAGCAAACAACTCCATTAAAAAGTGAGCAAAGAACATGACAGATGCAGACAACAAACATATGAATAAAAGTTCCATATCACTGATTATTAAAGAAATGCAAATCAAAACCACAATGAGATGCCATCTCATACCAGTCAGAATGCCTACTATTAAAAAGTGCAAAAAAACAGATACTGGTGGGATTATGGAGGAAAAGGAACACTTTTACCCTGTTGGTGGGAGTGTAAATTAGTTCAACCACTGTGTAAGACAGGGTGGTGATTCCTCAAAGACCAAGAGGCAGAAATACCATTTGACCCAGCAATCCCATTACTGGGTACATACCCAAAGGAATATAAATCATTCTATTATAAAGATACATGTATATGTATGTTCACTGCAGCACTATTCACAATAGCAAAGGCACAGAATCAATCTAAAGGTCCATCAATTACAAATAAAGAAAATGCGGTGTATGTATACACAATGGAATATTGTGCAGCCACAGAAAGGAATAAACTCATGTTCTTTGCAGGGAGATGGATGGAGCTAGAAGCCATTTTCTTCAGCAAACTAACCTAGGAACAGAAAATCAAATACAGCATGTTCTAACTCATAAGTGGAATCTGAATGATGAGAAAACATCACATGGACACATCTGGGGTAACAACACACACTTGGGCCTGTCAGAGGGTGGGGGATCAGAGAAGGGAGAGCATCAGAAAGAAGAGCAAATCGATCCTGGATGTAATACTTATATTATGGGAGGATCTGTGTAGCTGATCACCATGACACATGTTTAACTATGTAACAATCCTGCACATCCTGCACATGTATTCCTGAACTTAAAATACAAGTTGGAAATAAAACAAGTGAAAAAGAAAATTGGCTCTTTTGTTAAGAAATACTTAATGCCATAGAATTCTATCAACGTAAAACAAAATGTATATAATTTGTCACTGAAAAAAATTTGGTCATGTATTATTGATTAGCCACCTTAACTGTAAAAAGAGCCTTGGCATGATACATGGGAAACATTTTATTTCTTGTGTAACAGTCACTGATTTTACAAGAATCAGTTACTTGTAAGATATATTAGAAACATTATAGGGAGCTGAACGTTTGAATGGAGTTCTTAAGTAATACATTTAAATAAGTACAAATGAAAAGCTTTTCTTGGTGCAGGCTCAGTTGTTTTCTAAGTCAATGTTCCTTATTCGAGATCATTTAATCAAATCATTTACATAGATAACATTTCTTTAATGGGCACAATTCCAATTCCTTCAAAAACTAATGAATTGTTAAAATTTAGAGAAAAACTACACAAATTTGCATTTCTGTTATGAAGAGTGTGGGTTGTTCTTTTTTAAAAAACATTGATTTACGTTGCTTTTCACTGTTAATATATTAACTTCAACATCATTCATATACTTTTCAGTAATATATTCTGCACCAAGTACAGACTAACAATATATTATTCTCATTCAGAAGCCACCTCTCTTTCTAAAACTCTTCAGTACCAAGGTCAACACTGAGAAATACCACTAGCCTTGGTCAACCCTTTTTCCCAAGGCTGGTATCTAAAAAATTCCTCCTACCCAATAAAATATGTATTTTTCACAAAACTACAATCTCTGTACCTTCCAAGATGACAACTAGCTATTTTACTAAAGGAATACATGGAAACACACTATTGACAAATTCTAGAGGACTTCCTCATTAAGATAGTACTAGCATTTTGCCAAGAGGCTTTTGGAAATAATGATCATATTACACTGATGAATTCAAAAGAATGATTCCAGTGGAGGAAATTTTATGTAGCGTGAGATAGTGCAACACTCTCACAGGCTGCTAAGAAAAGTGCATGGCATGAATAACGATTATATCTGACATTCAGTGTCACACAGTTATCACATATCACAATTTCACAAGTAGAAATGTATTTTTTTTCTCTTTCAAATGTATTTTGGGAAAAATGGCAGAATTGACATTTATAAAATTTGGAATGTGTATCAGTCCACTGCGGTAACATAATTTGAAGATTAATATTACTTAGAAGTAACAAAAACCCCACAGAGTTCATAGGCATCACTGTATTCTCTTTCACATTTATCTTTTTGTTTCCATTGATTTTTTTAAAATGGTAATGGTTCTAGGAAAATTACAGCTCTCTTTAAACAACAGGCCAGTTTAGCAAGCTCATTCATTATTGGCTCACCTTCATTCTTGGGTAATTTGGTCATTTTTCACTCCCTGAAAAGCTTATATAGACAGTAAAGTCACCCTGTGACAATAAATGCAGAATCTGTAATGAATTTCTACTAAATTAGAAGACAATTTATCTAATTCTATTCCCAGAGAAAAACATAATCTTCATGCAAAATGCTGACAGCAAAAATGGTAGCTATATCAAGCCAATGTAACGTGTACACATACACATATACTTATACATTGCCAGAAAGTGCTGTTTTTGACCACTAGAAAATTGGCAAAAACAAATAAGTTCTATTTTAGTGTTCTGTTTGGCTATTTTTCTGAGGAAATATAATCCCATTTAGTTGATGCCTAATAGAAAATTTCTCTTTTATTTTACTCGCATATTTCAATGTCAGGGATGTACTATATGAATTATATATTAATAGCAGCTAGAGTTTTTAAAAGTTAATTGAGATATAATTTATATGCCATAAAGTTTGTTTTAAATGAACACTTTTTAGTGAATTTGCAGTGTTGTGCAACTACATCACTATGATCCAATTTTACAGCATTTTGACACCATTTTAAAGATCTCATGTGCACATTCACATTCTCTGTTCCCATACATAGCCCCAGGCAAAAACAAATCTACTTTCTGTCCCCTGTAGATTTTCCCAGACTAAATATATCAAATAAATGAAATCATATAATATGGAAACTCTTTCACTGGCTTCTTTCCCTTTGCGTATTTTTTTTTGATTTATATTGTAGTATGTATTAGTACTTCATTCCTTTTTATTGCCAAGTAAAACTCCACCATCTAGTTTTAAAAATTAAACCATGAGCATAAGCAAATAAAATAACAGCTAACACAAATGTCTTTAAAACTGACCTTGGCTCCTCTCATCTGTCTCCTTTTCAATGTAAATTAGGAAAAAAGGCAATTTATCACAGAGATTGTTTAGCTTTAGAATCACCAACATAATTATACAGGCGCACAAGGCATTATTTACATTAAATTTCTTTAATGCAAACTGTTGAGTAAAATTTTTAAAATTTAACAAATTAGGTATTTTGTCACATTTTATCTTTTGATTGGTGTCTACAAAATGATACTCTTAAAGCTTTTATGAATATTAATATCATCCCCTTCACACAGCCTTCTTCAGAGAGACCAGAAATGTTTAATATTCCAAATATAAGACTCTTCTAACAATTATACAAACTCTGATTTACAAAAACATTTCAATAAGTCACTGTCAAAAACACAGCCCTACTCAGGAAAAAATAGTTATTATAGAATTTTATTATGTATTTCAGGTTTTCTAGTTATATATATCATGTATGATGTGATTAAACATGTAATGTGTAGGACAAATGTTATAATTAGATTTTTGTGAGCCTTTATATTTAATCAAATATACTAAATTCAAATATATAATTCATTGAAGAAAATGTTCTTTCTAGTGTAAGTAGTTGAAATACATTTGATAAATTAAGTGATTGTAGACAAAACCACATTACCCTCTCATCCTCTACCTCCTCTGACTTGTGAAGACATTTTTTTAATTATCATTTTAGCATCTGATTCAGTTAGTCCCTCTACCCTAGCTCCTGCCATGTGTGACTGCAGATGACATAAATGACCACCTAGGTAACTCTTTTAGCATACTAGCTACCATCTTAAGCTTCTTATATCTGATGCTATTGACACTCAACTTGAACTTTTCCCTGGCACGACCACAACTTAGAATTTATGACTTAACAGAGCCTGATTTGTAAGATTTAGTGCTCTGAACTTACCTTCACTGGCCAATTTTTATCCCCTACCACTTACCCACTCTTACCAAACTGTTCCCTCATTCTTATTTTGACCATTTATTCTTCAAGTGTTTCCTATTCTTTAGCATTGACTCACCTTCCTAGAAGCCATAGGTAGCCATTTCAATGATATACTTGCGTCCAATAGGGTTGTCAGAAAATATACAGGACACTCAGGTAAACTTGAATAACCATATAAACAACAAACAGCTTTAAGTATAGTATGTTCCATGCAATATTGAGAAATTCAAATTTAACTTCGTGTGCAGTATTTTTATTTACCAAGTTTGGCCACCCTAAATTCTACCCAAGAATTGTTTACTGTTTGTCTTTCCACTTTTTATTTTGCTAGCCTTTAAAACCAGATAAACAAGACTGTATATTCAGCGCTAGCTATGTATATTCTGAGTCTAGTGCAACACAGAAATGTGGGTCTCATAAAAAAATGTTAAGAATTACAAGACAGTGGCAGCAGAACATTAAATCATGCATGAGGCCCTACTGCAAGCTGGGCCTTTTGCAGCTGCACTCGTCACATGTTCATAAAGTAGGCTTTGTGTGTATTTTATTTTCTTTTCATTTCTGGGTTGTTTGGGACAGTGTTATAAAACTTCTGACTCATTCACCCATTTATTCTTACATTAGAGAAATATTTACTGAATGCCTATATAATGTAGCAGACACTGTTAGAAATGCTGTAGAGTACTGAACAAAATCTTTTTTCATATGTAATACACATTATTTGATATGTACATATATACAGCATATGATATCATAAAATATAATGATATCATAATATATATATCTTATTCTTCATTATTTTCAAATCACTATTTTACTTTACACAGCAAGTGTTCTAATACCCACACTTTTAGCCTGAAAACCCATGTCTGTTCTTGACAATCAATAGAAAAACACTATTACTAATTTACTAAAGAAATAAAAAATCTTCAAAAGGAAGACAGTAAATGTCTTGCTCTTCACCTTCAAATATCCTTGAGTGTTCACTGCATTTTCTTGTTCAGTATTGTCTGTAAAGAAATGTCCCTTGTCTGAATAGCACCCCGTGACCTCTATGATGGTAGTGTCTCTTTTACTAGTAACTTCTATTAAATCTTTCATTTATCCCTTTCATTTTTTTCCTTCTATGTATACACAATCACATAATATAATCTCTCTTAACCTAAAAGTATTTGTTACATCCTAACATTTCTCAAGGTATGGCTTGCTTTTGCTTACTTGGTTTTAACTGATAAGTTTCTCCGGAGAGTAAACTACTCAGACCGCCTCTACTTTCTTCTTATCTATTATCCCTTATCTGCATACAACACAGCATTTTTGTTTTTGTTTTTTTTTCAGAATAACTTCTTGATCTTTCTTCCTAGTAGTCTGAAATGAATGCCTAATTGCCAAATCTGAAAATACTTTCTTAGTCTTTAGCTTTTGGGCTGCCATAATTGTTGATGAAATTATTTACCTTTTCCTCTAATATTTGACTCTTCCTTGATGGAGTCCCTGGAACTGCAGGTCCTGTTCTATGATCTCCCTTCCTGCTTTCTTTTTCTTCCTTTCTCTCTCTTCCTCCCCAACCCCTTTCCCAAATATCCCCTAAAGGTACAGATTCTCCTGAGTCTCTTCAGTCTCCATAATAAATGAAAGGAGACTTTCCTTTCTAATAGATTTCTGAGTAAAAAACACAAAAATGCATACACTCAAACGCACACAAGACTTGGCTTATTTTAAAGGGGTTCAAGAACACCTAAAAACGTTGCTTAAATCAATTCTATGAACCCAAGGTTAAGAACCTCTGCTCCACTTTGAGAATTCCTGCCCTATCTCAAAAATTTCTTTCATTTTTTTGCCTTGATGTGTGCATAAATAAAATTCCAAAATTAACATCACTGATTCTATCATTAATCTCAAACTCCCACATTCCCTATTGTCTGCTGGACACACACCAAGGTGTGTTGTTAGCCCCTCATGTGCCATATTTCTGAAACGAGACTTATTCTCTATCACCCAAAACAAGTCCTCTTGAATTCTGATTTTTCAAATGTTTAATACTTTTAATTGAAATGTAACACACAAAAGCATACAATTTTTAAGTAGTCACTGATTTTTACAGTTAGACTGGTAAAGTACCATTTTAAAGGCTTTCTCCCCATCAAGACATCTTTTAGAAATTATAAGTAAGATGGCCTGAATAGTTAATGCTATTAATATCTTGTGGATAGTATGGGTACCTGACTGGATTATTGTAGTATTTCTGAAGCCCAGAAAGAACCACACGGATTTTAGAATTGAAGTCCCAGCTGCAAAAATGAAGTCCTGAATGACCGTGAACACATCTTACACTCTAAACCTCAAGTTTCTTATTTTCATTTTTCAATTTATATACAGCACATTCATTAATTTTGCTGTATATTTCCATGAGTTTTAGCAAATGCACAGTTATGTAACCACCAACACAATCAAGATACAGAACAACTTCATTACTCTCCAAAATTCCCATTTGTTATTCCTTGGCATTGAAATTTTGAGCCCATCTTTAATCTCAGGCAACCACTGATCTAGCCCTCATTCTGTTGTTTCGGTTTTTCCAGAATTTAATCTAAGTGTAATAATACATTACATATGATTTACTTAGTGTAATGCGTTTGAGATTCACCCATGATTTTGTATGTACCAAAAGTCTATTCATTTTTATTGCTGAGTGGTATTCCATTATATGGATAGATTACAGTTTGCTTATCTATTACTCCAGTCCAGGGACTTTGGTATGAAGGGTTGTTTCAGTTTGGGGGAACTATACATAAAATGACTATAAATATTTACATACAGATTTTTTTGTTTGAATATGGGTTAATGTTTTACTTAGACCAATATTAAGAGTATGATTACTGAATTGTACTGTAAGTATATGTTTAACCTTATAAGAAACTGTCAACCTGCAAACTCTTTTCTACAGTTACCAACCATATAACTTTGTATTCTTATCAGCAATGTATGAATTCCACTCACTCTGCATCTACTCCAATTTAGTTAGATTTTTCTTTAGTTACTGTATTTGGATTTGTTTGCATTTGTCATTCCATAGATGTATAGCAGCATCCCACTGTGTTTTCAATTTGCACTTATCTAACAGCTAATGATGCTGTTAGATACACATTGTTTAATATGCTTACTTGATACCATATTTGTTATATAATTTATTTGTAAACTCAAAATTATTTACTAATCCATATTATCCCATAATATCCCAGCTATGATTTACAAAATGTATCAAACCCATTACATATTGTTTGTATTTGTGTGTTAGGTAGGGCTTGGATGATTTAATAACTATAGTAGTTTGCAGGGTCAATGTTGTATCAAGAATGGCTTCATCTTCAGGAACCTTCATTTGCTAATAGTCTGGCCAGATCTACCAATAGTTTGTGTAGGTATGCAAGAAACACGACTTTTGTGGGGTAAATTTTAGATAGCACTCAGGGTGAGACCAATATTTGAAAATATTTATGTACTAAATAAAGGCTAATTGAAAGGCCATCTCTTAAGAGGAGGTGCTTCACAATTCAATGAATAGAATAGCCTATTCTGCAGATGTCAGTTGACCTCTTTCAGAAGTCACTTCTTTATGGCTCAGGAAAAAAAGCCTACATAGTTACTTTGGAAATTATGAACAGGATCAGTAACACATACTTTTCCTTAATAAATACCACAACTGTGAAATATTCAATCATGGAAGGAGTGACAATGTATTTTGCAGTAGACTACACGTATACTAAGTATGGACTGCCTTCTGCTCTGACATTCTTGACATCATGACCATTAATGTGTTCAAAGCTTATTAACAGTCATATTCTCTCAACAATACAGTTTGTTTCACAGGGGGAAAATGAGGGTGTAAGCTGATAAGCACTCAGATTCACTGCTCTTGCCATATTTTCTGTTACCTCAAAATGCCTGGTCATATTGATCGGTTGAACAGCGAATTGCAGATTTAATTTCAGTGCCACTGGAAAACACAATGGAGCATCACAATATTCTTTATTGGATGGGGTATATGTTACAGTGGAAGTGGCTCTCTTACTATTCCATCTAATGAGCAACTGGCAAAATGCTGCCTCCCCAGCTCTCCAACCTTAGGCTTTGCTGTTAGGAGGGCTTAGTACCCAAGGAAGGAATGTATCCATCAGGAGAAAAACAAAGAAACAAAAAAGTATTTTAATGTTGTGGAAATTGATTAATTTTTCCTTAGAAACACTCTTGTTCTCAAATATCAGAAACACCTGGGGACAGATTTGTTGCTGTATTTTGCTTTTAATACTACTTAACTAGTATTTTCCTTCAACTCAGAGATCAAGGATGTCCTGGATTCTACTAAAATTATGCCACAAGATTCGTATAGATCTATTTATTTTATGGCAAATGGCAGAGTTACTGACATGATGACATTAACAAACATCCATGAAACACATACTTAATCCAACTTCTGAGAATAAATAGAAAAGTGCCCAACCTCACTACTTGGGAGGCAGGAAATTCACAGGTATAAAACAATAAGGAACAAAATATCTACACAAGAAGTAGGAAATTAGTAAGGGCAAGAGGAGGAGAGAATTATCAGCTACAATTTCTGGTGTTACCCACAGGAAGGAGATAAAATTTGAGAAAGTAGCAAAATTTACAATCTCAAAAATAGCAGAGTGTAAAGGCATCTAGGCAATGAGAACTGAGTAATCCAAGGCAAAGAATAATAGATAAAATAGTACCTGCTTAGAGACCAATAAGTAGATTAGGGAAAGATAAAGTTAGAGGTATTGAGTCGGATTAGCCAAGGTAGACTGCAAGGTGAAAGAAAGAAGAAAAGTACAAACAAAAAACTGGCCAAAGCTGGAGAGACAGAAAAAATGAAAAAGAAAAGAAGAGTGCTAAATAACACAAACACGTATAACTTGATCAAAGTTAATGAGGCTTTTGGTGATCACCTTTATTTTGAAAGAAAGGTCATGAGCGAAAAATTATGTAGAGAGAATAACAACAGATGTTAACATAAATTCCAGTTTTGTTTCTCTATAGCCTTTTCATATAACCTCAAGTCTATTCTGGAAATGCACATGAAAAATCCCCTAAAGATGAATAAAGGGTCTTTAAGACCTTTTTTATTCCCAACTTTTATGTTTGAAGAAGTTCTATCGTGGTGTTTGCCTTAAAATTTTCATTAGAATAACTATTATTTCATTTGCCTAGGAGAAAGATTTCATATATGTTTACAATATTATTTTATTTGTAGAAAAATGCAGAATTTGATGCTATAGATGTTATCAGAACAGGAAGAAGCTTTTCTCCCCTCCCATTCTCAAAATGGATTATCTTTTGTTCAGCAAGTACATGATTTAAATGATCTAATTCTTCATTCATCTGACTGCCTGGTGATAGATAGTTCTCAGAATGCCTGACAGTATTTATTGTAAGCAGCAGACATGACAGAGAGAAGAGTACTGATGGAGCTAAAGACTGAAATGTCATTTTGGATCAGTGCACAGCACGATTCAAGGTTGTACAGATGGAGGAGTCTGAAGGGCCATTCAATATGTGTGAATGTCAGTATCTTGAAATGCAATGGAAATCTAAACTGACCACTCACCTTTTTAAAAGTTAATTTATGTATTTACCTTGGCTCTTCTCACAGGAGATTTTTATGTTGAGAAGTATAATTAATCATTTGGTTTCCCACCAAATTTCATTTAATTATTTGGAACAAGAGTTAACATGTACATCTCTTACCTTATTTAGATTATAGATAGACATTTTATACACTGTAATTAAGGCTAGACAAAATCAGGATCTATTTAAAGTCACATACACGAATATACTGATAAGGTCTTGTATCATTCCAAATTTGTGAAATCATTTAGGATTCTGTACATATATACTGAAATCTATCTTGTGCTGAAATTAGTGTATAAAATCATTTTATTATTAGTGTGCTCCCTTTCATCTATTTTTACAAGTCATGTAATTTCTCTTTTATAGGAATTTGATGTGTTATTTGGTGCACAGATATTCATAACTATTATATCTTCATTGGGAATGATGACTTAGCATTTAAAAGTGGCCATTATAAACCTTACACTCTGGGTTAAATTCTACTTCAACATTATGATTTCAGTGCCTTCCATATGGTTTGTTTTGCATAGTACATCTTTGTCTAACCTTATGTTTAGGCTTTCTGAATCATTTTATTTTGGGCTATCTTGAATAAAACACACAATTGGGACTTATTTTGGAGTCCTTTCAATAGATGAGTTAACCTCATTTATATTGATATAACTGATATAATTGGTTTCAACCCTGTCATCTAATTTTGTTATAATAATATTTGCTATTTCTTTTCTATGTGATGTATCTTGTCTTTCACTTTAAACTTTGTTTTGATGATTAAAAAGGTTTATATTTTTGTTACTATGTTCTGTTGTTATGTATCAATTTTAGTGGTATATTTTATCTCTCATCTATTTACTGAATAAAAATAAACTATTTTCCTTTTTTCCCTTCACAGTCTTTTAAGTTTCATTATTTCTTTTCTTTTTCTAATTTATTTATTTTATTGCATTTTAGGTTTTGGGGTACATGTGAAGAACATGCAAGATTATTGCATAGGTACACACGTGGCAGTGTGATTTGCTGCCTTCCTCCCCTTCACCTACATCTGGCATCTTTCCCCTTGCTATTTCTCCCCAACTCCCCACCCCCCACCGTCCCTCCCCTATTTCCCCCCAACTGACCCCAGTGTGTAGTGCTCCCCTCCCTGTGTCCATGTGTTCTCATTGTTCAACACCCGCCTATGAGTGAGAACATGCAGTGTTTGATCTTCTGCTCTTCTGTCAGTTTGCTGAGAATGATGGTTTCCAGGTTCATCCATGTCCCCACAAAGGACCCAAACTCATCGTTTTTGTTGGCTGCATAATATTCCATGGTGTATATGTGCCACATTTTCCCTGTCCAGTCTATCATCAATGGGCATTTGGGTTGGTTCCAGGTCTTTGCTATTGTAAACAGTGCTGCAATGAACATTTGTGTGCATGTGTCCATATAGTAGAACGATTTATAATCCTTTGGATATATACCCAGTAATGGGATTGCTGGGTCAAATGGAATTTCTATTTCTAGGTCTTTGAGGAATCGCCACACTGTCTTCCACAATGGTTGAACTAATTTACACTCCCACCAACAGTGCAAAAGTGTTCCTATTTCTCCACATCCTCTCCAGCATCTGTTGTCTCCAGATTTTTTAATGATCGCCATTCTTACTGGCGTGAGATGGTATCTCAATGTTGTTTTGATTTGCATTTCTTGATGACCAGTGATGATGAGCATTTTTTCATATGTTTGTTGGTCTCATGTATGTCTTCTTTGGTAAAGTGTCTGTTCATATCCTTTGCCCACTTTTGAATGGGCTTGTTTGTTTTTTTCTTGTAAATCTGTTTTAGTTCTTTGTAAATTCTGGATATCAGCCCTTTGTCAGATGGGTAAACTGCAAAAATTTTTTCCCATTCTGTTGGTTGCCGATTCACTCTAATGACTATTTCTTTTGTTGTGCAGAAGCTGTGGAGTTTGATTAGGTCCCATTTGTCTATTTTTTCTACTTTGCCGTATCATATATTTGCATATGGCTCTTCCAACCTTAACGTGCTTTTGCTTTAATCTTAGATCTACACTTAATATACTAAATGCTCACCATCAATGATTTGCTGATTTTTCCCAGTTATGTTTTATTTAGATGAAGTTTGTAAGTTCATACCTAGTAGATTGCTAAAGAAGGGCTAGTTGGTACTCTGTTTTCTGGGTACTTAAATGTTTAAAACTGTATCTTTATGGCCTTAATATTCAAAAAAATATTGGCTAGATATAAAAGTTGATTCTCCTTATTCACGATATTTTTGTTTTACAAAACTATCTCACAAATGCTGAGTTAGGGAACACTGAATTATTGCTCTCAGGGGAAATACAGCACTAGGTTCCCGTGAGCCTCTGATTAGAACATTTTCATCAATGGATCTAAATATAACATTGCTTTATGTGTGTTTCTCTTGATACCTATTAAAAACATATTGTTGATTCATTAACATTGAATTCATGATAGATAGCACAGTAACTCATGTCTGAACATAGCTTACCTAAAATACATGTTTTCTC
The DNA here is from genome assembly GCF_001604975.1 of Cebus imitator. Taxonomy (NCBI): domain Eukaryota; kingdom Metazoa; phylum Chordata; class Mammalia; order Primates; family Cebidae; genus Cebus; species Cebus imitator. The sequence continues at coordinate 732,277 of NW_016107866.1, forward strand.
TGCAAGGCATATCACAGCATTCTCATGCTTATAAACATTAGACACTGCAGTGTTCAGTGTTTAGCACTTTCCTATGCTTGAGGGACATTTTAAACAGCAAAATCACCAACAAAAAAGCACAAAAATGTGGAAATAAATAACCACAAACAAAATATTTTGTTTCCAGTATGTGAGCTAAAACCAGAAGGCAGAGTGTTGCTTTCTTTAATGTCAGATGGGAAAGCGCATATCATATGTTAGATGACATAAATTTTTCATACTTTGTCCATGTGTATGCCCACAGATGAAGTCTATAGCCCTAAGAGTATTAATTTTGCAGTTACAAATAAACTTTAGCAAGTGGGTAAATTTGCAAATGCAGAATCTGCTAATAATGAGGATTAACAGTAATTGGTTAAGACTTTCTTTTCCTGAGTTTCTGGAATAAAGCTGTTTTGTTTTGCTTTGTGCTTTGATGTTACTGTTAAGAATCCTGATACCAGAATTTTCTCACTCTTACAGATTATTTGCTCATTTGAGGCTCTGAGAATTTATCTTTAAAATCTGAAATTTCATTAGACTATGCTTCAGATTGGATTTCTATGGGTAATTTTTTCTATGGCCCATTTCAATATATAGGTCCAAGGTTTATTTCATTTCTTGAAAGTGTTCTTGACTGATAATTTTAGGTATAAGTTCAATTTTTTGTTTGTTTCATTCTTTAGGGACTCCAATTATATAAGTCTGTTGGAAATTAGTAGTTATTTGTCTACTTACATGGGGTTTATATGTTCACCAGTTTCTATGCTGAAGCTGTAGAGTTTATGCTTCTTGATCTGTTACAGTTATTTTTAAGATTTTTGGAATTCCTTGGTCGGCATTACCTTAGCTTCCTGGAAAGTCTACTACCAATACTGCCATTATTATGTATACTTTAAATATCCTTGTATAAGATCATATACCCCTGATTTCTCATTCTTTAACATTATCACTTCTAGTGATTTGTCGTGTATGTCATCTCTGTCATATATATTGATAATTCAAATCCAAAACCCTAAATACTCATACTTTGTCTCAGTCATCTTGGGCTGCTGCAACAGAACACCGTAGACTGGGTGACTTAAAGAACACTTATTTCTCTCACAGCTAAGGAGGCCACGAATTCCACGACGAAGGTGCTGACAGATTCACTTCTTAGGGAGAGCCCATTTCCTGGCTTGTAAACAGCTGCTTATCATTGTGTGCTTACGTGGCAGAGAAAGAAAACGCTCTGTTCTCTTTCTCTTCTTTTAAGGACATTAATCCCATCATAAGGGCTTCATTCTCATGACTTTATCGAATCCTCATTACCTCCCAAAGGCCCCACCTCCTATTACCATCATATGAGGGGTTAGTGCTTCAACATATGAATTTTGAGAGCAATAAAAATCCAGTCCTTAACATCTTCCAAAATCTTAATTTCAAAAGTCCCTCTCTATATACACAGGTTCTTATTTTCCCATCTCTATAACAATGTGTCCAAATTGCCAAAAACATAATGGCATAAGACAACATAGATGTATTATCTCACAGTGCTGGCAGAGAGAAGTCTAAAATTAGTCTCATGTGTCTAAAATGACCATATCAGTAGATCCAGTTCCTTCTGGAAGTTCCATGGGAGAATTTGTTTCTTGCCTCTTTCAGCTTCTAGAGCCTGCTTGGCCCTCCTTGATTCACACCTACAGCACTCTCTAACCCTGCTTTCATCTTGACATTGCATTATCCCCACTCTGATCTTGTTTCATAAGGAATCCTGTGATTATATCAGGCACATCTGCATAAGCTAGGATAACCTGTACATCTCAAGAACTTTAATTTAATCACACTTACAAAATCTCTTTTGCCATATGAGGTAATATCCACAGGTTCCAGAGATTAGGATATGAACATTATGTGGGATGGGCATTATTCAGCCTACAACACATAGAAAAACCTGTACCTCCAACCTTGGAGAAATCAGCTTTTTATCTCTTCTGTGTCTGCACCAAAGTAGTTGAATGCAGCTGAAGAATGACTGTAGCCATGTGATATAGTTTGGATATGTGTCTCCACCCAAATGTCATGTCAAATTGTAATCCCCAATGTTGGAAGTGTGGTCTGGTGGGAAGTGACTGGATAACAGCAGTGGATTTATCATGAATGGTTTAGCACCATCCCCTTGTTGCTGTTCTTATGATCGTGATTGAGTTCTCATGAGGTCTGGTTATTTTAAAGTGTATAGAACCTCCTCCCTGCCTTTTTCTTACCCCTGCTCCAGACATGTGATGTGCCTACTCCTCCTTTACCTTCTGCCATGATTGTAAGTTTCCTGAGGCCTCCCCAGAAGCTTGGCAGATGCCAGCATCATGATTTATGTTCAGCTTGCAGAACTGTGAGTGAATTAAACCTCTTTTCTTTATAAATTACACAGTCTCAGATAATTTTATACTGCAATGCAAGAACAAACTAATAAACCATGCTATTCAGTCTCACTTTAAATATAAGTTTACAAACCTCAAGTGGGGTCCTAGAGATTGACTAGAATCCTAATAATTTATCTGTTTAACTCACTTTTCCACTCTAGAAAGTGACAATTTCAATAATACTTTTCTAAAGTTTCTAACTAATCTTTTCCACTACTTACCTTCAATAACATCCTAACTACTTAATATATGGGAAAAAAAGAAAAAAAAAAGCATTCAGAAGACAACATTCACATTCTCCCACTACTAGACCTACCGTCATGTGTTCCCATTATTACTCTGCATTCCCTTTTACAGTGGATGGACAATTTACATCATCCTTCGGATTTTCCTGTTTGTGCAGTGGATATCATTTCATCTTATCTACCTGAAAATTCTCCCTTGCAAATAACATCTTCTTCTTCCTCTATGTCATCAGAAATGTTTTCCCCTCTTCAGATCATTTTCATAAGCTTACAACCTTGCTATAACACTCCTCAGCTTAAGAAAATCCTGCCCATAACTGTACAGCTACTTCAATTTTCATCAAATCATTCAACATTCTCAATGTTGTTTACACTCAATGGCACCATTCTCTCTCCTCTCCATTTCCCCAATGAGTCCCAATTACAATTTCACCCCTATAAGCCTAATTAACATGTTCATGTCACGATTATTAATAATATCCAATTGCTAAATCTAACGGAAAGTTCTTAGTCTTTCCCTTAACTCTCAGCAACATTACATAGTTAACACTTCGCCTTTCTTGAAAATTTGTGAAAATTAGCTTTAGTGACAGCAAATATTTTTCTAATGTGGTTTTGCCTTACTAATGACCCCTCCTAAATCTTGTTTGCTGGATGCCTCATCTTCTCAAACTTGATGCTAGAATGTTTCAATACTTGTCTTTCCACTTAGTTTTCACCACTTGCTAGACTCATTTTCTCGCTGAGCTCATCCATTCTGGCAGCTTTAAGTATTATCGATATGCTGATGATTCCCCAAAATAAATTCCCTAACCCAAAATTTTTCCCTGAACACGACTTGCATATTCAATTGCCTACTTAAAATAAGCCCTGGGAGATCTAAGAAGCACCTCAAACTTGTCTCAAAACCTGAACTCTTTATTCTCCAGGCTTCCTTTCCCCCTTAGTACAACTTGTTTATCCTTGAATATTCACTACCTTATTAAACAGAAATAGCTTTCAGTGAGTTACAGCCAGTATCTTTGGAATCATCTTTGTTCTTCTCTTTTCTTTACACTCCACATCCAGTTACCTTGTCTTTACCTTTAAATATTTAAGAATCAAACTACTTCAACAGGGCTGCTGCTATTACATAAATCCAAGTCATCTCCGTCTCTCACTCAAACTATTTCTTTTTCTCTTTAATCTATTATCATGCGGTAACTACAAAAACAAGATTGTTTCCAACTTCTGCTTTAAAGCCTTCTATGTGCTGTATTGTACTGAAAAAATTAAATTCAAACTCTTTACTCTTATAAGTGTTGGCAATGATATAGGGAAAAGGAGACCTTTGAATGCTACTGGTGAAACTGTACAAATTGGTATAGCCATTATGGATAACTGTATGGAGTTTCTTCAAAAAAATAAAAAAAGAATTATTGTATGATCCAGCAATCCCATTTCTGGCACCATATGGTACCCATATTTACCATATCATAGAGTTATCAGAAATGGGTATTTACCCATATATTTGATATCAGTTTGTTGGAGAGAAAAAAAATAAAGATATATTTATGGATTTGATAAATAAATAAAAAAGGACCAATTATAATAACCTGTTCCAGAGAATACAAAATAAACATGTAACACTTTTCAACATAGCATTAAAGAAGGAAAACTGCCATTTCTCTCACAATATAGATCAATTATAAATGAAATATCAACAAATTAAATCTACCTGTCTATCTATCTGGAATAATGTATCATGACCAAGTAAGGCTTACTCCAGCAGTATAAGTTTAGTTTAACAGTCAAAATCCATCTGCTGAAACACTGAAAGAATAAAGTGGTATAAAAAAAAAGTAATTTGAAAATCAATACTCATTCATGACAACAAAACACAGGAAGAAACTAATAAGGAATGGGTATGAGAGAAATTTCTAACAAACAGTGCTCACTGCTGAAATACTGAATATTCTATATTAAGTGAGAAAGAGACAAGGATGTCTGCTATTAGCTATTGATTTAAGCAGGAAAGAGTAACTTCAAGTTATTTTTTGAAGTAAACATAAATAATACCTAAAAAAGTAATGCAGAAGAAAAGCAGTGTGAGTTAATTAACTCTAAAAAATATTTAACAAAACTTTAAAGCCTCAGAAATTGAAACTGGTATTGACATTATGCCAACAGTTGTAGTATATCTAAAAAACAGAACAAAATGCTGAAGACACTTTAGTATTTAATAAAGTTTTCACCATAAATCAATGGGAAGATATACTACAAACTAAACTTTTTAGGAAAACTGCATAGGCATTTGGAATAAAATCCATTTGATTCATACTACATAGAACATACCAGAAAAGTTTCGCTGTTTTATGATTCAAGTACTGAACTTAAAAACATGAAAGTGTAAGGACAAAACATAGGTAAATTACTTTGTAACCTAAGTGTAACAAAGCCTTTCTGACTATAACACAAAATCCTAAAGCTTTATTTTACTGATGAGAGAAAAAAATCTGCCATCTGCATGAATGAATGATGCTTTTTCTATCTTGCAATGCTGTTTGCTATACAAACATCCTTATATTTTTTTTTTAAATCTGAAATAGGAGCTGACACTAAACATACATACTGTACCATGGGAAGCACTTTCCCAATATTCTTCGCCTTTGTTGTTTTGCTTGTATAATATGCAAAATATACATCATGTAATTACAATAATTAAATAGAAAAAATTCTGAGAAGTATCTAGGATACTGGCACCTAGTTAAATGTTCACAATATAAACAGTATTCAACTTTGTTATAATTGTATAAATTGTCTTTAAAAGTTTATATTTTAAAGCACACATTTAAACTTGTAAAAAATTAATACACTTCCTAAAATTAAAGACAAGTTTACTTTTTATACTTTAATATAGTAATTAGCCTTTAGCTTCTATCAGTTTGTGTTTATAACCTTTATTAAAAGACTTTCAAACCTATATTTTTACCTTCAGTGGTTTTTAAAATATATATATCTTTACAGTATTTCTTATGATAAAACAGTGACTTTTTATGCTCTCTAAATAAAATCATAAAATTATCATTTAACAGTTATCACACTCTGAAAAAACTTTTTATTGTGCACACAGTCAATAAAAAGTAGAGAAAGTCACCTAAATTATGATCCAATTTTTATGTAGCTGACAAAATCCTAAGGGCACATTAAGAACAAATGGTATACATGGGAAATTAGACCTATCAAATATGAAACACATCAGTTTGAGAAATACTGACTGGTTCAGAAAGAAAGTCACTTTCCCCAGAAGCTTTTCGATTCTCCATTTGGCACGATCTTGGATTATAAAATGCTGCAAGCACCAATGTTTAATTCATCTTGAAAGTACTACAGACTAAATAGAGCAGCATACTAAAAATCCTTTTGAAAATAATTTAATATTTAGAGGCAGAATTTGGCAATGCAGTTTACAATTTTAAAGGTTAAACAACTATTCATCATTACGTCCCTGAAACACAGCTTTAATTGTTAAAACACTACCCCCAAAGAGGTGCACTGTTTATTTAGGTCTTCATGTGATTGGTTATATATTTGCATACATAAAGGCATTAGCCCATTGGGGTAAACTGACTTAATGCTGTGCAAAAACTGCTAAAAGGCAATGAGGAAAAGTCATTTTAAAAATTAATTTAAAACAATTTCCAGACGTGCCATGGGAAAACAAACATCATTAACCAGTGTTATTAATATTCACAGCAGCTGTTTCGCAATCATACATCAAGTCCCTGTGTTCAAACTTGCTTTCTAATACAGCATCTTAAGACACTTTATTAGTCAGAGGTTTATTATATACTAACAGACTGTAAATAGCTTTACTTTCATTTCCTTATCTGTTTATCCAATTTTTCATAGAAAAAGGTTTTCTTAATATATGTTTAAGATTGGCTGTTTTTGAGTGACCTTAGAGAAACCTACCAAAATGCCTATTGTTATTCCCAAACATTCTGTAAGCAAACAGACTACTTTTTTCTTCCCTCCCGATTTCTTTGCTTAGTTTATCTAGACAGCCTGCTGCCAGTGGACCATAATCTTCTGCTGTCTCTTCAGGCCTACCATCCTCAACCATTCCCCAAAGTACTTCTATTTCACTAAAAGAACTGAACAGCTTATATTAAATCTAACAGTTGAAAATGTACACGTAAGCCTATGACCGACCAAACGGGGTTTGTCCAGATACAAGTCTGGTCAGGATCATTACAAGATTTAAGATTATACGCTCTTGGCCCGGTGCGGTGGTTCACGCCTGTAATCTCAGCACTTTGGGAAGCCTATGCGGGTGGATCACGAGGTCAAGAGATCGAGACCATCCTGGCCAACATGGTGAAACCCCGCCTCTACTAAAAATACAAAAAAATTAGCTGGGCATGGTGGCGTGTGCCTGTAATCCCAGCTACTTGAGAGGCTGAGGCAGGAGAACTGCTTGAACCCGGGAGGCGGAGGTTGCCATGAGCCGAGGTCGCGCCACTGCACTCCAGCCTGGTGCCTGGTGACGGGGTGAGACTCTGTCTCAAAAAAAAAAAAAAAAAAAAAGTATACACTCTTGCTTGTGCGCCAAGAAAAGATGACCCTTTCCAAAGAAAGATTTGTTCACAAGGGTCTCTTTTAATGTCCTCAAGGCCAGATTTCAAACTTTATATCAATGTTTCTTCTAATAGACTTTATTGTTTTGTTTGCTTCTTCTAAATCAGCAGTAACTTTTATTCTAATTGTTTTCTCCCAGATTAGCTTTTCTGTACATTTGTTTTATAATGATGCCTTAAATATTTCAATTGACTCCAACATAAGTCTTAAAAGATAAAATCTTTTAACATTTATCTATACAACAATATAATTGCATTTTATAGCATTGTAGTATTTTCGTGTAAAGACTCTTGCATATGTATAAAACAGTATAGTTATTTGATAGCCATGAATTTTTGATTTAGTTAAGCTGCAGAAAAACAGTACAGAATATTTTCTGAAATCCAAATTGATTTATGGAATTCATTTTTACGTGTTAAATAAAAAGCAACTGGTTCTATAAGATATTGAAGGCTTATGTTTGTATAAACTATCTGGATTAACATGGCTAATCATAATCATAATTAGAAATGTTTCTTTGTCAATAGTTTGCTCTAAGTTATTGACCCAACCCTCAACGAAACTGTAGCCAAGTTTTTAAACTAAATATATACTTCAAGTGGTTTTTTATTTTCTTAAAGCCAAAAATGACAAGACTCACTAACACCAAACAGATGTTTACATTTCAAACACTGAGTAGATAAATGCTTTTCTGTTCACCGAGTAAACATTTTTCTACTGGACTGTGTACTTTTTAATGTAGGAACTACTCATATTTCAAATGAATAGTTATACATGCATCTCATCAAAATAGCAATATACATGTATATAACCTCTTCTCTGATCAGCACATAGACGATGAAAAAATGTATTTTTAAGAATCCTAACAAATTTTAATTATCCACTGTGTATATAATTTTTAACATGAGAATATTTAAATTTAGAGAATAAACCAGTTATTCTGCATGTAAATGTGTTCAAAAACATAATAAAGTTAGACACAGATACTTGAAATGCTAAATATTTTTTAAATTAAAATTTGAAGTAAGGACAAATTATATGTATACTTAAGCTAAACTGAGCTTTTTAATTTTATGTAATTATATGGTATAACATACAATTAAAAAAATAACTATAACAAATTATGTGTGGTTTTCCTTTGATGCTCTGTTTTCATTGCTAAATATAAAGATACGTAGTTGTCATAATTTATGACAAATTTTAAAATTGATTGACACATAATATGTGTACGTATTTACAGTGTATATACGATACTTTGATACATGTGTAAAATGTGTAATCATCAAAATAAGATAATTAAGATATCTACCACCTTAAATATTTATTATTTGTGTTGGTAAAATTCCAAAACTTCTTTTCCAGCAACTTTGAAATACACAATGAATGTTTGTAAACATAAAGCTCCCCTACTGTGCTATTAAACAATAGAATTTGTTTCTTCTATCTAACTGTATTTTTGTATTTGTTTCTCTTTCTTTCTTCATCTTTCCCTCTTCCTTCCTTCCCTTTCCAGCTTCTGGTAACCATCATTCTACTCTCTACCTTTATAAGATTGACTTTTTTAGATTCCACATGTGAGAACATGTGTGATTTCTCTTTCTCTACCTGGCTTATTTTACTTATGTAATGTTCCCCCTGATCCATCCATGTTGCTGCAAATGACAGAATTTTACTCATTTTTGTGGCTGAATATTCTTCCACTGTGTATTTATATAATGTTTTATTTATCCATTCACTCACTAAGTTCACTTATGTTGCATTTATATTTTGACTACTGCAAATAAACTGCAATAAACACAGGAGTGCCGATGCCACTTAGATATATCAATTTTCTCTCTTTTGGACATACACCCAGCAGTGGGATTGCTGGATCATATGGTAGTCCTGCTTTTAGTTTTTTGACAAACCTCCATACTCTTCTCCATAGTATCTAAACTAATTTACACCTTCATCAACAATGACAGAGGATCCCCCTTTCTCCACATCCTCGTCAACATTTGATATATTTTTCTTTTTTTAAAATAGTCATTTTAATTTGGGTGAGTTTATATATCATCATGGTTTTTAACTGCATCATGGTTTTTAATTGCAAAAGTGATGTTGAACATTTTTTCATAGACCTGTTGGCCATCTGTATGTCTCCTTTTGTAAAATGTCTATTTAGATCATTTGTTCATTTTCTACTCACGTTATTTTTTGCTGTTGAGTGATTTGAGGTCCTTGTACATTCTGGTTATTAATCTCTTGTCAGTTGATTAATTTGTAAGTATTTTCTTTCACTCTGCAGGGTGTCTCTTCACTCTATTTATTAATTGCTCTGCCATGCTAAAGCTTTTAAATTTTATATTATCCAATTTATCTATGTTTCTTTTGTTGCCTTCACTTTTGGGGTCACATCCAAAAAAATATTTGCTCAGACCAAAGACTGACAGTATTTTCCTCAAAGTTTTCTAGTAGTTTTACAGTTTCAGATCTTACATTTAAATATTTAATCCATTTTAATTAATTTTATATGGTGAGAGAGAGAGGTCTAGTTTCATTCTATGGTATATAGTTATCCAGTTTTCCCTGTACCATTTGTTGAAGAGACTGTGCTTCCCCCAATATATTATCGCTACCTTTGTCAAATTAATTGATTTTAAATATGTAGATTTATTTATAGTTTGTTTATTCTGTTCTAGTGATCTGTTTTCATTCCAGTATCATTCTGTTTTGATTATTATAGCTACAGTATATTTTGAAGTCAGGTAATGTGATGCCTCCAGCTTGGTTCCTGCTGCTCAGAATTGATATGGCTATTTAGTGTCTTTCATGGTTCCATGCAAATTTTATGTTAATTTTTTTCTATTTCTGGGAAGAATATCATTAATATTTTGATAGGTATTGCCTTGAAACTGTAGGTTGCTTTGAGTAGTATGGGCATTTGAACAGTATTAATTCATAAATACAGAATATCTTATTTTTAGAGTCTTTTTCAATTTTTCTTATCAATATTCAGAGTCTTTACTGTAGAGTTCTTCTATTTCTTTGGTTAACTTCTTTTTGTAACAAATAAAGGTGTGTTCCACCTCAGATCAAGACATAAAACTTATCAATGCACAATAATTCTCTCACATCTGAAATTTAATATTTCTTTCATTGCAGAAGCTATTGTCATTAACACATTTGTAATATGAATTTCCTGCTTTTCTTTAAAATTTTATAACAAATATTTATGCTTTTTGGAAATTTTTATGAATGGAATAAGGCATTCTAATTTCTCTTTCTTTTGTTCAATATTATTTATTTAAAATTTATCCAAATACTTCTACCTCAAGTTTTGACAGGTAAATTTTAAACAATCCTCCCACTGAAAACACTTTTTAAAAGTATCTGTAGTAATACAAGAACTACTATATGAAATCATCTTAGAGATAACAAGAGATATTTGATTAATTAAAAGGTATTTTATTTATTAAAAGAGCAAAATCTTAGGGAAGAAAATTTGTAGAGGGGCCCCTAAAATTTGGTTCTCTAACAGTGTCTGCCACTTCCAGACAAGGTAACTGAATCACTAAAAGGGTATCAGTGCTTTTGAAATACTCATTAAACAAGGTAAAATTGCTAAAAAAACAAAAACAAAAAACAAAAAACCTTGAAAGCAGCCAGAGAAAATGGGCAGATTACCTTCAAAAGATCAACAATTATATTGACAGACTTCTCAACAAAAACAATTCAGTAAGATGATAGTGAAATGAATGTGTATTTTGAAGACCCCATCTTCTCAGCCCAAAATCTCCTTACACTGATAAGCAACTTCAGCCAAGTTTCAGTATACAAAATTAATGTCAAAAATCACATGCATTCCTATACACCAATAAGAGACAAACAGAGAGCGAAATCATGAGTGAACTCCCATTCACAATTGCTGCAAAGAGAATAAAATCCCTAGAAATACAACAAGGGATGTGAAGGACCTCTTCAAGGAGAAGTACAAACCACTACTCAAGGAAGTAAGAAAGGACACAAACAGAAAATCATTCTACGCTCATGGTTAGGAATAATCAGTATCATGAAAATGGCCATACTGACCCAAGTATTTTGTAGATTCAATGCTATCCCCATCAAGCTACAATTGACCTTCTTCACAGAACTGGAGAAAACCACCTCAAACTTCTTATAGAACCAAAAAAGAGCCCACATAGCCAAGACAATCCTAAGCAAGAAGAACAAAGCTGGAGGTGTCATGCTGCCTGACTTCAAACTATACTACAAGGCTACAGTAATCAAAACAGCATGATACTGGTACCAAAACAGAGATACAGATCAATGGAACAGAACAGAGGCCTTGGAAGCAATGCCACACATGTACAACCATCTGATCTTTGACAAACTGGACAAAAACAAGCAATGGAGAAAGGATTCCCTGTTTAATAAATGGTGTTGGGAAAACTGGCTAGGTATGTGCAGAAAGCTGAAACTCAACCCCTTCCTTACACCTTATATAAAAATTAACTCCAGTTGGATTAAAGATTTAAACATAAGACCTAACAACATAAAAACCCCAGGAAAAAACCTAGGCAATGCTATTAAGGACATAGGCATAGGTGAGGACTTTATAACTAAAACATCAAAAGCAATGACAACAAAAGCCAAAATGGACAAATGGGATATAATTAAACTTAAGAGCTTCTGAACAGCCAAAACAATCATTAGATTGAGATGGCAACCAAAAGAATGGGAAAAATTTTTGCAATCTACCTGATAAAGGGCTAATATCCAGAAGCTACAAAGAACTAAAACAGATTTACAAGAAAAAAAAAATCAAAAAGTGGGTCAAAGACAAGAACAGACACTTTTCAAAAGAAGACATTTATGTGGCCCACGAACATGAAAAAAACACTCATCATCACTGGTCCTTAGAGAAATGCAAACTAAAACCATGCTGAGATATCATTTCATGCCAGTTAAAATGGCAATCATTTAAAAATCAGGAGATAACAGATGCTGGAGAGGATGTGGAGAAATAGGAATGTTTTACACTATTTGTGGGAGTGTAAATTAGTGCAACCATTGTGGAAGACAGTGTGGTGATTCCTAAAGGACCTAGAAACAGAAATACCATTTGACCCAGCAATCCCATTACTTGGTATATACCCAAATGATTATATATAAATAGATCTGTTATAAAGACACATGCACATGTATGTTCATTGCAGCACTGTTCATAAGAGCAAAGACTTCAAACTAACCCAAATGCCCATCAAAGATAGACTGGATAAAGAAAATGTGGTACATATACATCATGGAATACTATGCAGCGATAAAAAAGTATGAGTTCAGGTCCTTTGCAGGGACATGGATGAATTCTGGAAACCATCATTCTCAACAAACTGACACAAGAACAGAAAACCAAACACCGCATGTTCTGACTCATAAGTGGGTGTTGAACAATGAGAACACATGGACACAGAGAGGGGAACATCACACACTGTGCCTCTCAGGTGTTGGGGGGGTGGCTAGGAAAGAGATAGCAGTGGGTATGGGGATTGGGGAGGGATAACATTAGGAGAAATACCTAATGTAGATGAGCAAGGGGGCAATGAATGCAGCAAATCACCATGGCATGTGTATATCTATGTAACAAAGCTGCACTTTCTGCACATGTACCCCAGAACTTTAGGTCCAGATGGGTTCACAGCCAAATTCTACCAGACATACAAAGAGAAGCTGGTACCACTCCTTCTGAAATTATTCCAAACAATACAAAAAGAGGGAATCCATTCCAAATCATTTTATGAGACCAGTATCATCCTGATACCAAAATCTGGCAGAGACTCAACAAATAAAGAAAACTTCAGGCCAATATCCACGATGAACATAGACGCAAAAATCTTCAATAAAATAGTGGCAAACTCATTGCAATAGCACAACAAAAAGCTTATCCATCATGATCAACTAGGCTTCATCCCGGGGATGTAAGGCTGGTTCAACATACACAAGTCTATAAATATAATCCACCACAAAAAACACATGATTATCTCAATGATGCAGAGAAGGCCTTCCACAAAATTCAACAGCCCTTTATGCTAAAAACTCTCAATGAACTAGGTATCGATGGACAGTATCTCAAAACAATAAAAGCTACTTACAACAAATCCACATCCAATATCATACGGAATGGGCAAAAACTGGAAGCATTCCCTTTGAAATCTGGCAAAGGATGCCCTCTCTCACCACTCCTATTCAGTGTAGAACTGCAAGTTCTAGACAAAGCAATCAGGCAAGAAAAAGAAATGAAGGGTATTCAAATAGGAAAGGAGGAAGCCAAATTGTCTCTATTTGCAGATGACATGATTGTATATTTAGAAGACCTCATTATCTCAGCCCAAAATCTCCTGAAACTTACTTTTTTTTTTTTTTTTTTGAGACGGAGTTTCGCTCTTGGTACCCAGGCTGGAGTGTAATGGCAAGATCTCGGCTCACCGCAACCTCCGCCTCCTGGGTTCAGACAATTCTCCAGCCTCAGCATCCTGAGTAGCTGGGATTACAGGCATATGCCACCGTGCCCAGCTAATTTTTTGTAATTTTAGTAGAGACGGGGTTTCACCATGTTGACCAGGATGGTCTCGATCTCTTGACCTCGTGATCCACCTGCCTTGGTCTCCCAAAGTGCTGGGATTACAGGCGTTCTCCTGAAACTTATAAGCAACTTCAGCAAAGTCTCAGGATATAAAATCAATGTGCAGAAATCACAAGTATTCCCATACACCAATAACAGACTTAAAGAGAGCCAAATCAAGAGTGAACTCCCATTCACAACTGCTACAAAGAGAATAAAATACCTAGAAATACAACTAACAAAGGATGTAAAGGACCTCTTCAAGGAGAACTGCAAACCACTGCTCAAGGAAGTAAGAGCAGGCACGAACAGATGTAAAAACATTCCATGCTCATGGTTAGGAAGAATCAATATCATGAAAATGGCCACACTGCCCAAAGTAATTTATAGATTCAAGGCTATCCTCATCAAGCTACCTATGACCCTCTTCACAGAACTGAAAAAAACCATCTTAAACTTCATATGGAACCAAAAGAGAGCCCACATAGCAAGACAATCCTAAGCAAAATCAACAAAGCTAGAGGCATCACGTTACCTGGCAATGAACTATACTACAAGGCTGCAGTAATCAAAATAGCTTGGTACTGGTACCAAAACAGAGATACAGACCAATGGAGCAGAACAGAGGCCTCGGAGGCAATGCCACACATCAACAACCACCTGAACTTTGACAAACTGGACAAAAACAAACAATGGAGAAAGGAATTCCTGCTTAATGCATGATGTTGGGAAAACTGGCTAGCCATGTGCAGAAAGCAGAAACTGGACCCCTTCCTGAAACCTTAAACTAAAATTAACTCCAGATGGATTAAAGACTTAAACATAAGACCCAACACCATAAAAACCTTAGAAGAAAATCTAGGTAAAACCATTCAGGACATAGGCATAGGCAAGGACTTCATGACTAAAACACCAAAAGCATTGGCAACGAAAACCAAAATAGACAAATGGGATCTCATTAAACTTCAGAGCTTCTGTACAGCAAAAGAAATAATCATTAGAGTGAACTGGCAGCCAAAAGAATAAAAAAATTTTGCCATCTACCAATCTGACAAAGGGCTAATACCTAGATTCTATGAAGAACTAAAACAGATTTACAAGAAAAAAACAAACCCATTCAAAAGTGGGTGAAGGATATGAACAGAAACTTTTCAAAAGAAGACATTTATATGGTAAACAAACATATGAAAAGATGCTCATCTTCACTGGTCATTAGAGAAATGCAAATCAAAACAACATTGAGATACCATCTCACACCAGTTAGAATGTCAATCATTAAAAAATCTGCAAAAAGATGCTGGAGAAGATGTGGAGAAATAGGAACACTTTTACACTGCTGGTGGGAGTGTAAATTAGTTCTACCATTGAGGAAACAGTGCAGCGATTCTTCAAGGACCTAGGAATAGAAATTCCATTTGATCCAGCAATCCTGTTACTCGGTATATACCCAAAGGATTATAAACCGTTCTCTTATAAAGACACATGCACACGTACGTTCATTGTGGCACTGTTTACAATAGCAAATACCTGGAACCAACCCAAATGCTCATTGATGATAGACTGGACAAGAAAATGTGGCACATATACACCATGGAATACTATGCAGCCATAAAAAATGATGAGTCAGTTTCCTTTGTAGGGACATGGATCAATCTGGAAACCATAATTCTCAGCAAACTGACACAGAACAGAAAATCAACCACCACATGCTCTCACTCATGGGCGGGTTTTGAACAATGAGAACACATGGACACAGGGAGGGGAGCATCACACACTGGGATCTGTTTTGGGGAGGGAGAGACAGCAGGGGGTAGGAAGGTTGGGGAGGGATAACATGGGGAGAAATGCCAGATATAGGGATGACAGTTAAATGTTATTTTCAAATAAGTATAGTTGTCATACTAAAATAAAATACTCATAGAAAATATATTCAAGAATGACGGTGAGAGGGATCTTTTTAATTTAAGAAAAGATATAATTGTCACTATGGATTCTAACTTAAGGGGATGCTAAAGGGTGTTTTTCAAATGAAAAGAAAATGAATCCACAAGTCATTAAGAAAAAGATATTATTTTTAAAATATAAATACACATTGTCTTTATTAACAACAATTGTAATCATATCATGTCAGATTTGAAATATACATAGAATTAAACTTTTAATGTATGAGTGGTTCATAAATTTGAAAGGATTAATGAGGTAAAGAGTGTTAAAGTTCTTCATTACCTGGTAAGATATCAAGACAAGTAATTAACAGTAGACTTTGTAAGTTAAGAATGCATATTATAACAACAATCACAAAAAGATGTAATAAGCATTATAAGTTCTACAATAAACTTGAAAATTGAAATTTTAAAAATCCAAAAGAAATAAGAAAAGATAATAAAGACAGACAACAATGAGAAAATAGAAATAATAAAAGTATAAATTTAAAAGAAAACAAAATCGTAATTGCATTAAATATAAGTGGACTAAATATATTGAGATTCCAATAAATAAGTGGATTAAATATATCTTTTGCTGAAAAAACAAACAAAAATTGAGAAGCCATAAGAGTTAGATGTAAGCAAATATAGAGAAATATACTCTGAAAATAATAACCTGTGAAAGTTCATATAGCTATTATATCATATAAACTAGAAAGAAATGAAAGAAATATCAGATGTAAAGATGAGGTGTTTTGTTTTTTTTTTTTTNTTTGAGATGGAGTCTTGCTCTGCTGCCCCAGCTAGAGTACAGTGGCACAATCTTGGCTCACTGCAACCTCTGCCTCTGTGTTCAAGTGTTTCTCCTGTCTCAGCCTCCTGAGTAGCTGAGATTACAGGCATATGCCACCACGCCAGGCTATTTTTTGTATTTAGTAGAGACAGGGTTTCACCACGTTGGCCAGGCTGGTCTTCAACTCCTGACTCGTGATCCACCTTCCTTGGCCTCCCAAAATGCTAGGATTATAGGCATGAGCCACTGAGCCCGGCCAAGATGCCATTTTATAATGTGAAAAAGTCAATCTATGAAGAAGGTATAACAATATTAAATTTGATACCTCTAAAAGTAAATCATCAAATTATATAATACAAAAATATACAGAGCTCCAAGGAGAAATAGGCAAAATTGCATAACAGCGGAAGAGTGCAGTATGCCTCTTTCAGTAAACATTATAACAGATCAAAAATCTGTAAGAATGTATAAAATGTAAATAATACCCTAACAAATACGTTTTCATTCACTTATGTAGAATATTTCATCCAATGGCAAAAGGTACCATTTTTTTTCCAATGGCATATGAAGCATTTGTAAATTAACCACATTGGGGTCATATAGCAAATATAAACAAATTTCATTGGTTTTAATTTTTACAGACAATATAAACTAACCATACTGGAATTCAGCTAAAAGTTAGTAACAATCACAACATCTAGAAACCACCAATCACTTTCAGATTGGCTAAGACACTTCTACATAGAGTGTTTTATAGATTTAAATTTATAAAATAGAAATAAAAAAGGATGAACTAGCATTGACCTCAAAAGAGCCCAAAGTTTAAAGCAATTTTTTTAAAAAAGTAGAAAAATGATATTAAATAGTATAGAAAAATTAATAAAAACAATCATAAAATGGAAAAACAATGGGACAAATTATTCTTTGAAAAAACATTGATAAGCCCTTATAAGAGTATCGTCACATACCAAAAGGCACAAATATCCAATAACAGGATTAAAAAAATGGGGATTCAAAAGCTAGTAAGAGGATATTATGAATAACTTTAGACTTTTAAATTTCAAAAATTGGATGAAAGAGTAGTAAAAAAATGTTAACCAAATGTAGACAAGAATAAACAGAAAATATTAAAAGCGCTGTAAAAATGATACACATAGAATCCGGAAACAGAAATGTTCCCATAAATAAAATTCATGAGTAGATGGCTTCAACAGTCAATTCTTCTAAACATCCAAGAAAGTGCTAATGCCATCTTATATAATTTTTTCCCAAAAAGAGAAAATTGGGAAGACATGAAAGTCATTTCATGATGCTAACAGAATTCTGATATGAAACCATGGCAAGAATATTACAAGATTAGAGAGTTAAGGTGAGAATTATAAAGTTTGCTGAAGATTAACAATAAATGTTATCTAAAATAATCTTAAAAGTGCTTGAAACAATCAATGTACAGTCCTCAACACAGAATTACAAGTGAATGAGCCTGTAAAGCAGACCATATTAATGACAATAAGAGTTGGCATTTTCTAGGGCCGCAGTATGTCAAGAATCTTCTAAGTGCTTTACCCACCTAATTTCTCCAACTATCCTTCCTATAGGATAGGTACTATTTCAAACCCATTACACTGTTCTCCCTCCCTCCTCCTCCTGCTTACTCCCCCAACATCAAAGTCAGCACTGGGACAGGGGTTTATGGATACCTAACCCAGGGGCAAAACCAAAGAAAGAAATTGAGATTCAGACCGGGAGGGTAGTTTTTAAGTGTGCCCTGAAATTCAGATCTGTAAACACTGAGAGTTTGTTAGAGAAAGAAAAAAGAAGGAAACGATAAAATCATCTCTATAAATTCCAGCTCCAAGGATATTTCTCTGGTATCCAGTCCCTGGAAATTATGAAACCCTGACAGTGGCCTAAATTTGCCCAAATTAGAATGAGAAAGATGAGCCACGCATAAGCACAATGAATCTGGAGGTGGCATTATAAAATAATGCTGAATCTCTTTTTCTACAGAGAAGTGTCATGACACTGCTGTTAAATTATCACTCTGTAGAGAGTTATTGGTCCTGGTTCTTGACGTGCAAATCTAGTTGCACATTAATTAAATGTGACACGCTAATGGGTTAGACTACAGCTTCCACTATCTATGAAAATGAATATATTTATAAAGTTTAACAAAGTTCTTCACAAGATCCCCAGAGAAAGGCACTGTGGCAAATACAAATTATTAATAATGTACTTTGCATTTTTATAGTGCCTTTGCTCCAAATTGCTAAAAGTCTTTCACAGTATTATATACTTAATGCTGACAGTATGTTTCTTTTGAAGAACCTATTTCCTAATGCCTTCGGTGTGAATTTAAGCTACGAGGTTCCAAACAGTCCAAAAATACAAGAGGAACCTCATCAGAAATAATTTACTTGTGTAGCAATTCTGTAAAATGAGACAGGTAAAAAAGGGGTCAAAATCAGCTACAAAGTTTCATCAGCAGCCCACAGCACCTACACTAATTCAAAACATGTTTAGTCTGTTATTGCTTGTTTTGTTTCTTCTTGGTTGTTTTGTTTTGTTCTCTTACATTTGTCCATTTTTTTAAATACAGAATTTAATGTGAGGGAAAGCATTGAATTCTAATTGCATTAAATTACATTACATCCTAGCATTACACATTTTAAATTATAATCAATCAAAAATGTGTAACAATTTAACGAAAATTTAACTTCAAATATTAAACTGCATATGAAGAAAAATTCAATTAAAATATAAGATTGAGAAAACATTTCCTACAGGCAACTGAACTCTCTACGACATGAACCGCAATTTTCAAAGTAGTGTCTTTATCAACATAATTTTCTTTCGTGTTTGTCTGTGTCCTTACTATTACCAGTTAGTTTGGGACCTGGAGATGATTTTTATTGCTTATGATGCTTCTTTCTTTCATATTAAAAAACTCCCCTTAGCATTTCCTGTATGACAGGTGTGGTGTTGATGAAATCCCTCGAGTTTTATCTATGAAAGACATTATTCCTCCTTCACATGTGAAGGAGATTTTTTGCTGGATGTACTATACTATAATAAAAGGTGTTTTTTTTCCCCTTCTGCACTTTGAATGTATCATGTCATTCTCTCCCGGCCCCGGCGTGTAATGTTTCTAAAGAAATGTGTATTGCCTGATGTACTGGGGCTCCTTTGTATGTTGTATGTTATCTGTTTCTTTTATCTTGAGACTTTTAGGATCTCCTCTTTATCTTTGATCTTTGACAGTTGCATTATTAAATGCCTTGAATTATGTGTTACTCTGTTCTCATGCTGCTAACAAAGACACACCCAAGACTGGGTAATTTATAAAGGAAAGAGATTTAATTGACTAATAGTTCAGCATGGCTGGGGAGGCCTCAGGAAACTTACCATCATGGCAGAAGGGAAAGCAAAAACGTCTTTCTTCACATAGCGAAAGCAGAGAAAAGAATTAGCAAAAGGGGGGAAAGCCCCTTATAAAACCATGAGATCTCATGAGAGCTCACTCAGTATCACAAGAACAACGGCATGTGGGTAACCACCCCCATGATTCAATTACTTCCCACTAGGTCCCTCACACAACACATGGAGTTTATAGGAGTTACTATGCAAGATGAGATTTGGGTGGGTACACAGTGAAACAATGTAATTCCACACCGGGCCTCTGCCGAACCTCATGCCCCCACATTTCCAAACACCACCATGCCTTCCCAACAGTCCTCCAAAGTCTTAACTCATTACAGCATAACCCAAAAGTCTAAGCCCAATATCTCATCTGAGACAAGGCAGGTCCCTTCCTTCCATGAGCCTATAAAATCAAAAGCAAGTTATTTACTTCCCAGATACAGTAGGGGTATAGGAGTTGGGTAAATACACCCATTCCAAATGGGAGAAGTTGGCCAAGCAGGGGCTACAGGTCCCATGCAAGTCCAAAATTCGATAAAACAGTCATTAAAGTTCCAAATGATCTCCTTTGACTCCATGTCTCACATCCAGGTCGTGCTGATGCAAAGGGTGGGCTCCCATGGCCTTGAGAAGTTCCACCTGTGGCTTTGCAGGGTACAGCCCCCCTCCTGGCTGCTTTCACTGGCTGGCATTTAGTACCTGCAGCTCTACCAGGTGCACAGTGCAAGCTGTTGACGGATCTACCATTCTGGTGTCTGGAGAATAATGGCTCTCTTCTCTCAGCTCCACTAAGTAAGGTCCCAGTGAGGACTCTGTATGGGGGGCTCCAACCCCACATTTCTCTTCCATGCTGACCTAGCAGTGGTTCTCCATGACAGCACCACCCCTGCAGGAAACTTTTGCCTGAACATCCAGGCATTTCCATACATTCTCTGAAATGTAGGTGGAGGTTTCCAAACCTCAATTCTTGACTTCTGTGCACTCACAGACTCATCACCATGTGAAAGCTGCCAAGGCTTGGGTCTTCTACCCTCCAAAGCCAGAGTCCCAGCTGTATGTTGACCCTTTTTAGCCATGGCTGGGATGCAGGACACCAAGTCCTTAAGCTGTGCACTGCGCGGAAGTCCTGGATCCAGACCAGGAAACTATTCTTCTTCCTAGAACTCCCAGCCTGTGATGCGAGGGGCTTCTGCAAGTCTCTGACCTGCCCTGAATGCATTTCCCTCATTGTGTTTGTGATTAACATTCAGCCCCTTGTTACTTAGGCAAATTTCTGCAGTAGGCTTGAATTTTTCCCCCAAAAATGATTTTTCATTTTCTATTGCATTGTCAGGCTGCAAATTTTCTAATATTTTATGCTCTGCCACTTCTTGAATGCTTTGCTGCTCAGAAATTCCTTCTGCCAGATACCCTAAATCATCTCTCTCACATTTAAAGATCCACAGATCTCTAGGGCTGCAGCAAAATGCCACCAGGCTCTGTGCATAGCAGGAGTGACCTTTACTCCAGTTCCCAACAAGTTCCTCATCTCCATCTGAGACCACCACAGCCTGAATTTCATTGTTCGTATCATTATCGGCATTTTGGTCAAAGACATTCAACAAGTCTCTAGGAAGTTCCAAACTTTCCTACATTTGCCTATGTTCTTCTGAGCCCTCCAAACTGTTCCAACTATTGCCTGCTACCTACTTGCCAAGTTGCTTCCACATTTGTGGCTATCTTTACAGCAGCAGTGCCTCACTCCTCGTACCAGTTTACTGTGTTAGTTCATTCTCATGCTGCTAATAAAGACATACCCAAGCCTGGGTAATTTATAAAGGGAAGAGGTTTAATTCACCCACAATTCAGCATGGCTGGAGAGGCCTCAGGAAACTTACATTCATAGCAGAAGGGGAAGTAAACACATGCTTTTTCACATGGTGGTAGCAAGAAGAATGAGCCAAAGGGGGAAAAGCCCATTTATAAAAACATCAGATCTCATGAGAACTATCACATGAACAGCAGGATGGGGGTAACTGCCCTTATGCTTCCATTAACTTCCACCAGGCCCCTCCCACGAAATGTGGAGATTATGGGAATTACAATTGAAGATGAGATTTGGATGGGGACACAGCAAAATCATACCAAGGTTGTCTGTTGTGGGGGTTAAGTCTGGTTGTGTTCTGTAATCCTCCTGAACTTGAATATTGATATCATTCTCTACGTTTGAACAGTTCTATCATCCCTTAGAATAAATTTTCTACCCCAATCTCTCCCTACATCCTCTTTAAGGCCAGTGCCTCTTAAGTTTGTCCTTTTAAGGGTATTTTATTGATCTTCCAGGCATGCTTTCTTCTTTTTTATTCTTTTTTCTTTTGTCTGCTTTGACTGTGTATTTTCAAATAATCTTTCTTCAAGTTCACTAATTCTTTCTTCCATTGATAGAATCTATGTGTTCTTAATGGCAATGACATTCTTTATCTCCAGAATTTCTACTTCTTTTAAATTATTTCAATCACTAGTAACTTTATCCAAGAGGATTCTGAACTCCTTCTCTGTGTTGCCTTGCATTTCACTGAGCTTCATCAAAAGTTATTTTGAATTCTCTATCTGAAAATTCACGTATCTGAAAAGCCACTCTAGAATTGGTCACTTGTGTCTTATTTAATTCATTGATGTAGATCAAGTTTTCCTGGATACTCGATACTGGTAGATGTCTGTCAATGTCAGGCAATAAAGAGTTAAGTATTTAATGTAGTCTTCACAGTCTTGGCTGCTTTGTATCCATTCTTCCCAGAATGTTTTCCATGTATTCAAAGGGCAATGAGTTCTGTAATCTAAATCTTTGGTAACTGCAGCCACATGTGCATTAGGAGGCACCCCAAGTCCTATAATACTGTGACTTTTGCTAACTTGTGAAGGTACTGCTTGGTGGTCTTGGGAAAGATGCAGAAGAATTCAATTGATTACTGGGTAGAGATGCTTGTTCTCTTCCCTTACTTTCCCCCAAGAAAGCAGACTCTTTCTGTCTATGCTGACCTGCCTGGAGCAGGGGGAAGGGTGACACAAGCGCCCCTGTGGCCACCACCATTGGAACTGTGGTAGCTCAGACCTAAAACCCTTACAGCACTGTGCCTTGCCAAGGCTCATGGTGACCACTGCCTGGCTAACACTTATGTTTATTCCAGGGCCAAGAACTCTTCAGTCAGCATATGGCAAACTTCCAGGTTTTTATCTTACTTTTACGAGACGCAATCTCCCCATTGGCCCAGGGCAGGCCCTGGAATGCCTTCCAGGAGCCAGGGCCAGGAGGCAGCAATCTTAGCATCTATTGGGTGCTCTATTCTACTGCAGCTAAGCTGGCACCCAAGTCATAGGACAAAGTCTTTCCCACTCCTCTCTCACCTTGTCTCATAGCAGGAGTCTCTTCCTGTGGCCACCTCTGCCCTAGGCCCACAGAGATTAGTGCCCCGCTATGGCTGATGTTCCCTCAACACCCAAGGCTCTTCCTTCAACTTGCTGTGAATGCTTTCAGGCCAGGAACTAACCCTGCAGGGCGGTCAACTTCCCTTTGGCCTGAACTGGGTCCAGAAGTGACACCTATGAGTTAAGGCCTAGAAGTGGGGACCCCAGGAGCCTACTTGTTGCTCTATCCCACCATGGCTTAGCTGGTGCCCAACCTGCAAGACAAAATCTGCTTTACTCTTCCCTCTCCTTTCCTTTAGTAGAAGGACTCTCTCTTTATGGACACCACAAATGGAAATTCCCTGGATCACACCTAAAGCCAGTGTATCTCTAGGTCTCACCCAAGGCCTACAGTGAGAACTGCCTGAGACCATTATTGTTTATTCAACAGCTCCAGGCAGAATTGACACAAAGCAGCCAAGTACTCTTTAGTCCGCAGGTGATGAATCCTGCCAGGACTGGGTCATTCCCTTTAAGGCAGCAGATTCCCTTCTGGACCAGAGTGTGTATTAACGAGAGCTAGGGCCTAGAATTTGGGCCTCAAGTCTCTGCCTAGTGCTCTGTTCTCCTGTGGCTGAGCCAGTACCCAAGTCATAAGGCAAAGTCCTCCTTTTTCTTTCTTCACCTTTCCTCAAGTAGAAGGAAGAGGTCTTTCCTGGAGCTGGGGACTGCACTGTCTTGGGTTGGGGAAAAGGTAACACGAGCATTACTCCCTTGGTCACCCTAGCTGGTGTCTCAATAGATAGTATGCACCCCAAGTCCACTTGCCCTGAGTCCAGCACAGCACCAGGACTTACCCAGGAATTACAATTGTTGTGGCCTGAATACCTTTCAAGTTTATTTAGAAACCCAAAGTGCTTTATACCACAGTGGTAAAGCTAGCCAGAATTTCAGAAATCAGATTCTAACCACTGAAATGAGTGATTCCCCTCTGGTCTACATGCTCCTTCTATGGGACTGGAGGGATCATGCAGACCAATACACAATAAAAGCATGTAGATCAGAGAGGAATCACCCCTTTGTGCTCCCTTATGTGGGACTAGCTGAATTATTCCCCGCGCTGCTTTCTGCTGTAACACGGTAGCATGGAGTTACAATGCCAATTCCCATAATCACTGTTCTTTCTCTCCCCAGTGTAAACAGATTCTCTCTCCACAACAGGCAACCACTGGGAAAGCATAGGGGAGTTGTGTTAGCAACCCAAGATTGTCTTATCTTCTTCAGTGCTGCTTCCTTTTACATGATATTAAAATCGAGTTCTGTAATTGCTCACCTGATTTTTGGTTCTTACAAAGGTGCTTTCTTATATGAATCGTTGTTCGATCTTATGTTCCTTCTGGGAGAACAATTGGAGTCTTTTATTCAGCCATCTTGCTCTGCTTCCACTTGTTAGGTGATTTTTTAAATCTGAATCATCTGCAATACTGATGGGAGCTGTGGCCCATCTAGAGTTGCCACTGCCATGACACTAGCTGTTGCAGGAGCTGTGGAACAGGCAGAAGCCCTGACCCCTTCTGAGTTGGTATGGTCAGAGCTTGATGATCCTTAGGTTCCCTTAGGCTCCCTGTGCTCTTGAGGGGCTGGGAACAGGCAGGAGCCCCACCCTCCTGGCCACAGCTGCAGCTGTGCAAGCCACAGCTACTCCCAGGCATCTCTGCACTCTTGGAGGTTGAGGAATACCCCCATTTCCCCCACAGGCTCAGAAATGTCTGCTCCCACTCCCTGGCCTCTTCCTGTCCTAGGTCTCACTCTGATCCGGAAGTAAAGTTGAGTCTGAGCCAGGGCACTGCCACAACCTGGTTGAGTGTGTGCACACTCAGTCCAGCGCTGAGATGCCAGCCCCCTGCTGTCTTGGTCCCCTCTGGACTTTGGGTACCAATAAGCACAAGTGGCTGGCCAAGAAGAAACAACATGAGTGCCATGAACAGCAGCAGGAAGCAGACAGGTTCCTGGGTGTAAAGAGGCAGGTCCCTGCTGAAGCCCCACTTTTAAGCCGGGGAAGGCCTGAAGCCTGAGGGCCAAACTACTCACCCCACAGATTAGAGCAGAAACTTATGGTGCTTTTTCTGGGCCCACCCATGGCTGCCCATGGGCCATCATCATAAACTTTCTCCCCTCTTATGCCCATAAAAACCCTGAACTCACCCAGACTCAGAGAGATGAGATGACCAGCTGCAGAGGAGCTACTCACCTCCAGTCTCCTCTCTGCAACTGCTGAGGAGATGACAGAGTGACCAACTGTGGAGAGGAGCTACCCACTCCAGGGTCTCTTCTCTGCTGAGAACCTGATTGCTCATCAGGACACCCTGGCTGCAGAGAGGAGCTACCCACTGTGATCTCCTCTGAGCTGTCTTAACTCTCAATAAAGCTCCTGTCCACCTTGCTCACCCCCACCTGTCTGCATACCTCATTATTCTTGGGTGAGGGACAAGAAGGACCCACCAAATGGCAGGGCTGAAAGAGCTGTAACACAAACAAGGCTGAAATGTGCCCCTGCCCTTGCTTATCACATTGTGGGCAACAAGGAGAGATCTGTGGCCCTCTGGGGAGCCTAGACCTAGGACCTCCCCAAGCCAAGTCTGTGACACCCTCTTCGGGGTTCTGTGGTTTCTGGCACCTCCAAAGTTCTGGGTGCCACTATGTTCCCTCTTGCCAGCTATGTAAGCTGCTTGTGGGACACCTAGTCCAGCTACAGCCTTGCAAAAAGCTGCCACCCATGCTGGTTTTTGGAGCTGCCCACTCCACCACAGTCAACAAGCCCCATATTCACTCGCTCATAAACCTTTCACTGCTCCACTCACTCTTGGCAGCCATGGGATTCAGACTAGTAGCTTGAGCCAAGTACAGCCTACCAGGCCAAGTGGGCCAAGTGGGCCCAGTGGGCCTGAGCAAAACTTGGACAAAGCTACCACTGGTCACGGAGGTTTCCAGCTGGTGAAGCAACACTCCAGGAATTCTCTAACAATACAAACGAAGTCTTCAGAAAATTCACAAATACATGCAAGGGAATTAAAAATCTCTCACGAATACTAGAAACATAAAATCTTGAAATGCTATGACACTGTTGTTTATTCCAGTAGTTCCATGTCTGTGACATATGAAAATATAAAACTCATAACAGTAATATCAAAGGACTAGGCTTTAGTAATTAGCGTAGTCATTAAATATATTGCTAAAATTATATTATAAATACAATTTACTTAAACTCCAGTACCAAATCATAGACGGACTTCAAAATATGCCTCATTTTCAATGTGATGTTTTACCTAGATGTCTTCTCTAGCAAATAACAACATTTTCTAACTGTTTAAGAAGTTCATCCAGAAGCAATCTATTCCTATTACACACATCTTTATTATTAAAGTTTAAATTCACTGCTTTTAAAATAGACTTTCATTTATTCATGCATTAAACAGATTTAATTCAATTTTTCAGTAAATATTTTTTAACAGCCACTATGTACCATGTACTATAATAGGCTTGGAGATCTGGTAGGTAAATTGAAAGACATAGTTCTTCCCCTTAAGAAGTTCAGAGTGTATGGATAATAGCTATAATGGAACAAGTAAATTTAAACATGAGAAATGTTAACTGGTTTTATTAAAGTATGGAACAGTGTTATCTCGTCTACTGTGAGGTTTATGGAAGAGTATTGATGGTCAGAGGACATACCCTCACAAACATGTTTGAAAATCTAAAACCATAATTATATGAAAAACGATTTAATTTCACATGAATCTAGCACAAATCAGAGTAATTAAACCTTTAGAAAATAATTTCTTAAACTAAAAAAAACTATTATAGTTATCTGCAGTTACTAGAAAGAATATAATGAAATTAATTTAATATTAAAAGGGAAAATAAGTGGGATTCTGTAGAAATAAGAAGTATGGTTAATTAGATTTTCTGCTTAACTGAGCATTGAGTTTTTACTGCAATGTCACATTGAAGTTGAAAATTTGTTTTAGTATGATCAAGTATTTTAATTGGCTACAAAACTCATTGTTCTTATTATGAACATACTATTTTTGAGGAATAGATTCTAAATACCTTTTGAAACAAGTGAAAGAAAAGATAATGCAAGTATTTTAAATGTGGAAATACTTTAAATTTCTTTTTAGACTCACACATTTACTTATTTTTTAAGTAGTGTCAGCACCTGCTCTTCTGTTATTTCAATGTTGACAGTAATTTAAACATTGGGGAAATTTTTCAAGAGAGATTTAATCATTCTTATAAATCATTCCAGAGGACACAGTCTGTCATTTCACAGGAAGATATTAAAAGTGAGCTTGATTCAACAATATGATATTCAAAAACAAATGTGTTGCTGATGCCTTTAACATGCATTACATTTTGATTTGTTGCTGATAGAGGTGAAGGTGGGGAGTAACACTAGCTGATTCACTGAACTAAATAATTGCGTTCCCTTCAGTTAAGAGCAAGTCAGCTGTTTTTCTTCACTGACACTAGATAAGCACATTTCTAGAGGAAGTCTTCTTTGTTAATGGGCCAAGGAACAGATTGGTTAGACACATTAGCGGAGAAGACATAGTTAATGTATGTTTTTTCACATATGTAAAAGGCACCTCACCAAATTTTAGTGATGTTAACATTTTTGGAAGGTCCATTCATCCGGCCTTCCTTCCTTCATTCCTTTCTCCCTCCCTTCTTTCTCTCTCCCTTCTCTCTAACCCCCCCACGCCCCCCACTCCACACGCATGTTCCCCCTTTCTCTTTCTTTTTGGTAAGATCCTGCTGGGTCCCTGTAAATATGTATTATTGAACTTGTGTGTTTTTCTAAAAATGTTTTGAAGTGACTTTAAAATGGAATATACTAGCAAATGCATATGTAGCTAAGATAAACATGGTCACTTTGAATAATTTGTATTTTGTCCAGTGCTTCCTTGCAGCCTGGGTAAAAAGAAGTTGTTAAATTACATCACTCTTATTAACAAAGAAGAAGAATTGTACAATCATCTGAGGATAAAGGAAATTCTTCCACATATAAATTGCAAAGAAAAGTTCTCACAGGATAGTTCATGTAGATATGATGCAATGCAACTAACAAAATAGCAGCTATGTAGATTAAATAAAAATAATTTCATAATTATATTTCCTGAAAAATAAAGAAACTGTGTCATTTACTTAGATTCTTATCACTGTCTGGTTTATAGGGCCACTTTGTACACAGGTACTGTTCTTGCTTAGGTAGAAACATCCTAATTTTGATTCCATTGATGCAGAGAGTAAATTCATGAATACAGGTTTTGAGAGGATGTATTCTCTTTCTGGGTCCACAAGGGGGCGTAGTTTTAAGGGCAAGAATTTCCCAGCGCCATGCCCCCTCCCATCTCTCTCCATACAGGATATTTTACGGTTTATATTTGAATTTTGCAGGGTACGGGAAGAAACTAAGAGTCAATCACCCCAGCGGAAGTTTAAAGAAATTCCTTTCATTGGCCAGAGGAACTTGGAGAGGTGGGAATTTCTCCCAGGATAACCTCCCCTGCTCCTTCACCCTCTGGATTTCCAGCTCTCTGGGATCCCTTCCCACATAGTGGGAGCTCTCTTTCCCCTCTTGAATTACCCCTCTGGAATCCCCTTCCACACTCTCCGTGGAAGTCTTTCTCTTCTTCTCCTTTTCTTCTCTTTTCTCTACCTAAATAAAATCACCTCTCTGTAACACTTCTTGGGTCTGATATTTACTTTTATGAGCTTACCGCGCACACCTGCAGTGGTCCCTTCTCTTATCCTTAGGAGGGCCGGGACCAAGAAGGTACAACATTTTCTGGGAAGAGCTGTGCCTCACCAACACCCCAAAAAACCCGGTTGCAATTTTATGTTATTTGTTTTTTTGAGACAGAGCCTCACTTTGTCACCCAGGCTGGAGTGCAGTGGCAAAATCTTGGCTCACTGCAACCTCCACCTCCCAGGTTCAAGAAATTCTCCTAAATAAGCCTGCCAAGTAGCTGGGATTACAGGCATGTTTCCATACCAGGCCTGGCTAATTTTTGTATTTTTAGTAGAGAAGGGGTTTCATTATGTTGGTCAGGCTCATCTTGAACTCCTGACCTCAGATGATCCACCTGCCTTGGCCTCCCAAACTGCTCAGTTTACAAGGTGTAAGCTACTGTGCCCAGCCTCATGGATATAGATTTTTAAATTCATGCATATATCAAAAGAACTGTTTCGCTTTACAAAATTCAAATGAGCTTTATTTTACAACGTAAGTCAATGCATTTGATTTAAATGCAAGCTTAGTAAATTTGCCTAACAAAACACAAACTGCAGTTATATTTCATATACAATTATATATTGGGTTCTGTTCTAGGTCATTTGAAATTACACTATACTTTAAGAGATAGCTGAGCGTATGGAAAGGCCCTTTTGTTAAAATATAAAACAATGAAAAAGGAAAACAAATACATAAGAAAATGACTTGCAATTTTTGCACTGACTGTAATTTTTGCATTGACTGTGGAGGGCAACTTTAAAAAGTGATCTTTTTTCTTCCCCATTATGTGGAAAGAGACATTTATAACATGTTACTTATAGCGTGTTACCCCTACAACAAACACAGAAGTGGGACTTGGTACAGGATTTAGAATGGAGATATAGGGACAATATAACAAATATTCGAATCTGATTTTTAGAAATGAGGCATTTCTATCAATTTTGTGCTTTGCACTCTGTTTTGTAACATTAAAAGTTAACATGATATATGATCCCCATATTAAAGAGTATGTATAAGTAAAGTTTCTAGTAGAATCTTAAAGAAAGGTAATAGGGCTCCGACTTTTCTTTCTTAATTCTTCTTAATTTTAAGAATATGAAGGCCGGGCGCGGTGGCTCAAGCCTGTAATCCCAGCACTTTGGGAGGCCGAGGCGGGTGGATCACGAGGTCAAGAGATCGAGACCATCCTGGTCAACACGGTGAAACCCCGTCTCTGCTAAAAATACAAAAAATTAGCTGGGCATGGTGGCGCGTGCCTGTAATCCCAGCTACTCAGGAGGCTGAGGCAGGAGAATTGCCTGAACCCAGGAGGCGGAGGTTGCGGTGAGCCGAGATCGCGCCATTGCACTCCAGCCTGGGTAACATGAGTGAAACTCCGTCTCAAAAAAAAAAAAAAAAAAAAATAGAATATGTAAGTAAAAGAACGTGTTTAAAATCTGACTCTGGATCCAGATTTCCTGACTTAACTGAGGCCCTGCTACTTTCTAGTTGGTTACATTGGACAAATTACTTGAATCTTTTGCCTCTAGTTTTCTTTACTATCAAACAAGGAAAATAGTAGTAAGTTACAGCCCTGCTGTGAGGGATAAACAAGTTATTGCAGGTAAAGCACTTAGAAGAGTGCCTGGCACCAAGCCAGTGTGCAATAAATGTAGATAAAGTGAAAAATAGTTTATCACAGCATTTTCATAGTAGTTCAGGGCAAGGCATAGTATTTTATGATGATTAGTAGTATTTTACCAGGTAAACTATAGATTAAAGGCCACAAGAGAAATGGTGACAAAGATTTTATGGAAAGTTGTTTATTGGAATGGTGCTGGCCAGCTGGTATTGGGAAATGTATGGTGGTGTTATAGGGGGTTGGAGTTGTTTTCCTGAATGAAAGAGAGGGTGATTGGATGCTTGCTCTGTCATTTAATAAGTAGAAGCGGGAGAGGCTAACAGTCCTGCAATGTGTAAGAAAGTACAATAAAATGATAAATTGTTCTGCCCCAAGTGCTGGTATCGCCCTCGTTGAGAAATATTACTATAGGAATTAAGGTGTAAAAACAAGTAGAAGGACTTTGTGGCTATAAAGGTATGTTTAAAAAAAAAACTGATCCCTTACATAAAGTTTCTGTTTATTGATGTAATTGTATCTCAATTATTATCTGATTGTATTTATGAAACACCTTAATTGAAATGAAATGAATAAAACATGTTTAGCAAATTAGTTATTTAGTATTCAAAAGGAATGACAGCACTCAATCTAGTCAAATAAAAGCAGAAATTCAACAATCGAACTAATAAATTATCTTTAGTCATAAAGTTATTTAAGGTTATGAAAGGTATGTCTTAAACTGAAGAAAAGACCTTCTAATATGAAAACAGTTTAAATGATATGTCACAGAAGAACATAGGTAGGCTTTATAAAATTCATTTTAGCTAGGTGCTCAAAAATAGTTTTCTTACACCACTTTAGTGAGTTGGGAAAATAAATAGTTGAAGTTTATAGTGGTGACCATGTGTCTGCAGCATGACTTAGTATGTCTACTGGTTTTAAAAGTAAAACTGAACGGTCAGTCTTTAAAAAACAAAGTAGATACACAAATACATTTTAAAACTATTGGAAAACAAAACATTTTTAAGAGTACAACATTTTTACTTTTCCTGAAAAATATTTGTGTTGTGTGAACTGTTTTATAGTCACAATTATTGGGAGGCTTTTTTCTGATCCTATTAACTGATTTCCCCAGCTACTAAGACTTCCAAGACCAGTTGGTGCCTATATTTGACTTAAAAGCTAAGAAATAAGCATTTCTTCGTTCTATGAATAAGAATGAGTAAATACAGAGGGAGAAAATACTTGTCATTGTTAAGACACAAGTTTTTGAATATGTATAAGCTGTTTTTTAAGGTAAGAGGTTTTCTATAAGGTCAACTCTAGAAAAAAAAAAAAAAAATACAGACCAGCATTGTCCAACAGAAATATGAGCCACAAAAGTAATTTTAAATTTCAAGTTTTAAAATCTTCTAGTAGCCCTCTTAAAATGAGCTAAAATAAATGAGTAAAATTAATTTTATGGTTTCAAAATAGCTTCTTATATCCAAAAGACATTTCAAAATATAATTCATATGGCTGTATTTCGGTAGCCATTAACAACTGGAACTAAACACATCTCAAATGCTCATAGCTGCATGTGGCTCAGGACTGCTGTACCGGACAGCACAGATCCTGAATGCCTTCTTCATCCCCGTCAGCCTCTACCAACTCTACCTGAACCCTGTGTCTCAGTGTGGTAGTCCAAACAGATACATGCTTTAACTGTAAAATATACACTGGAT
Organism: Cebus imitator; assembly: GCF_001604975.1. Classification (NCBI taxonomy): domain Eukaryota; kingdom Metazoa; phylum Chordata; class Mammalia; order Primates; family Cebidae; genus Cebus; species Cebus imitator. The sequence continues at coordinate 764,806 of NW_016107866.1, forward strand.
TTTGAAAACTTGGTATAAACCAATGGAAATATAATAATTTTGCATTGATTACATTTGGAATAATATTTTGGGTAATCTGGGGTATAAGAAAGAGCTCATTAAAATAATACAATTTAATCAATTTCACCTGTTTCTTTTTCATTTATTTTAATACGGCTATCTTGTCTTTTTCTTAACACTCGAAGTCTAAGAGTCTTGTGAACATGATGTGACAGGGCTTTTTCCTTGAAATAAATGATAATTATCTCCCCTGCCTTTTATAACAACTTCCTATCTATTTATATTCGCTCATCAAATCATTTCTCTTCATTAGTGTCAATAGAAACTTATCTTACTTCCAAAACAGTTAAATAGGATTATTTATTTTAATAATCACCTGAAACTAGGAATTATAGAATATATTTTTATATGAAATATGTATCTTGAAATAAAAGCCAATACCAGCAATCATACAGAGAACATTACAAAAAAAGAAAAGTCATTAGAAATAATTTACTCCCCAAGAATTACTATGGCATCATTATCCTTTATTTACGATTTCTCTAATTAGATGGTAGATGATGATGTTCTACTGTTAACTATATCAGGTTCTACAGAAGAATTTATGCATAAGTAGTTCCTCCTTGTTCCAAATCCTTGTACTCCTTTTTTGTTATTGCTCACGGTAATTCTATTCTGACCGCTCCTATAAAGATTCTTCACAACAAGTGAAGAAAAACGTTGAATGGAGTTACACGGTGCTGTTTCTAAGATTTAATGCTTATCTGTGGGAGGTATATGTGAATGTCTATGTTTTATTCAGTAGTTACTCAAAGACTACAAGAAGTGAAGAGATACGTTTGCATCTCATACGTTTGCTGTAACAGAGTATGTAGGACTGGTTAATTCATAAGGAATGAAGAGTTATTTCTGACAGTTCTGGAGCCTGGAAAATCCAAGCCCAAGTGGCTGGCATCTTGCTGACAGCCTTCTTACTGTGTCATCCCATGGAGGAAGACAAAAGGGCAAGAGAGTGTGTGGTGAGGGGGTGGCGTGCAGGGAACTCATCCTTTCATCAGGAACCCACTGTGGTGATAACAAACCCACTTTTGCAATAACAGCATTAATTCGTTCATGAGGGTAGAGCTCTAATGACCTATTACATTTCAAGGGCCCCACTTCTCAACAAAATTGTACTGGGGATTAAGTTTCCAACACATCCACTTTGGGTGCATTATTAAAACAATAGCACTCACCCAACTTGGGATTAGAATGCCAAACTCTAAAACGAGACTGTTTTGTTGTACTTGAAGTGCAAAAGTCTAGCTTGACCTGTCCTGCTGAAGTTTCCTATAATATTATTTACACTGATAAGTAATGCTTAGGGTACGTACTCTCAGATACATACCGGCTCTCCCAGATAACCTAGGCATCAGGCATGAATGGGAAAAGAGACCAAATCATATGGCTACATTACTGTGGGCAAAAGGTAGGGATTCCCAAAGTCGGGAGGGGGTAGAGACTCAAACAGTGTCTTAAGGAAGAAGGTCCTCTTTAAGAGGAAGAAAAGCCTACCGGTAGAGCAGCATGGCTAGAAACTGAGGTGAATCCATAAGAAAATTGCTCTCGGAGGGGTTTAGCCTTCCTGTGACTTGACATTATAATAAGGAAACAGTCATAGTTAGCAGTTTTAAATGTAGTATTTCCTTTAATTATCTCCAGCTTCTCAGTGAAACTTAACATGCGTTTCCATTCTTTAGTAATGTTAGCATGGGAGTGAAGGAATCAAACAGAAAAGATGAATGTGGCTGCCTTATATCCATTTCATCTTCCAAGGCCCTGGCAGAGGGAAGGGAGTGCCTCTGTTGCAGAATATTCAGCAGACCAGAGAGACCAATGGGTGAAACAGGAGGATTTTATTAAGGTGGCCACTGGCTCAACAGATTAGTATCCCAAAGCTGAGCAAAGGAGAAAGAAAATGGGGTACTTTTTATACACCCAGGATGATGTAACAGCTAACAGGTTTACAGAAGCCAGAAAAAAACAAACAAACAAACAAACAAAAAACAACAATTTGTAACATGTCTTGTGATGTATGTTACATTTCAAAAACAGCATTTTGAGAAACGTACTGTACATTCTTTGGGTATTATCCTGCCCTGTGACCTTGCAGCTGGTTAACAAGAAAAACAGGAGGCTTGAGATGCCTGGGAACTTTGCTGAGAATGTGGGGAGAGCAGATAAGGTAGGTTTTACAGGGAGTTTATTAATTTTAAGCAGAGCTGGGGGTTAGGTTTTATAGTAAACAGCACACAATGCAGCAACATTTACTCTATTATATAGCAACTACAAGTTATAAGATTTTGTTTTTACTATTATTGCTATTATTTAATTCCCTTCTTCATAAAGGACTGCCTTGTATTGGCAGTTGGGCTTAGGATAGTCACCATGAAGGAAGACCCAGGCTACAGTGATGTTAGGAACAGCATGGATGTGCATTAGCCATTGGGATGAGCTAAAAATGGCTATAAAACAACCCCTTTTCTCCTCATATATCCAGAGGAGGGTGCTTTTGTTCAAGAGAGATAATGGCATAGCATGTACAAGAGAGGCCGGAAAATAAGATGCATAAATTTTATAACTGTTATCCCTAAGACAAGGCAGAGACCCAGAAGTTGGACTCTGAAGTCAGATAAATCCATGTGTATATCTCATAACTACCTCTCAAGAGCTATGTGAACTGAGGCAAGTGCCCTCTCTTACCTTTGCAAAAATAAATTGAAACTAATATTAATATCTCATTTGTAGTATAAGAAATTAAACAATGCATATAAAGATTTTAGAAATGTCAGAGAATCAAATTTTCATTTCATAGTTGTTCATATTTTAATCTCTATATTTTCATGTTTATGTACTATTTATTACTTTAATAATCACAAAACAATTTAGCGTAACACTCAGAATAAGGACATTTATGTGCCATGAAAAAAAGAACCACACACTCGTCATAAAGAAGATGCTCTGAAATTTTAAAGTAAAATGTTGCTGCTTTCAAGTCAAGGTTGTGGTAAGCAGTAACTCTCCAGTCAAGTTGCAAATCATTTTCAAAATATATTTAATTTTTAATTATTCAATTATCACTCATCCAAAGAAAACTTGATACATATACTTAGCAGTCATTTTTAAAGAGGTTATAGTTGAAATATGTAAATAAAAGCTGAGAATAAAACCTCAGATAAATCTAGGGAACATGAGGACTGCCAAGATTTAATAAACAAGAAAGAGACTAGAAGCTTCAAACAGGTTGGAGAGTAACAGGAGGCACAATATGTTCGCAGTGAAAAGGAACAAATTTCAGGAGAGAAAAGATAATCAGTGCCAAATGCTACACAGAGAAAAAGGAGAACTGATTATTAAATTGAATTTGGCAGCACGCCAAATTAAGGGACTTGGGTAAATGTCAATTTCAGGCTATTTTTCCAAAAACTTTGAAAAACATCAAATAGTGAAAGAGTAAATCAAAGTCAGATGAATAAGGAAAAAGATATGTTTTCCTACAGAAAAGCTGTTCAGTTTGAAGGCAGAAGGGACATTTGCAGATACCTTTATTGGCCCTAAGACATTAAGGACTTCAAGTGTTTATAACTCCTGGAGGGTTGAATAATCACTGAACTCTACAAAACTGACCTAACATCCCAAGGTAGTAAGTCTTGGAAACAATTCAGCTAGAAAAAAGGAGCTAACATACGGTCTTCGCCCTCTGTTCAGTGTGGGCATATCTGCATGAGCTGAGTAGAACAGCTCCCCAGTCACAAACTAAAGCCATCGCTATCATTTATAGACTTACATTTCTCACAAGGCTGTGCAGACCTACAGGTCCCTTCATTGCCTTTCTCATTTCCCTGTTCTGGAAAAGGGAGTGGCTACTCCTGACAGTCTTTCTCTTCATGAAACTGGATTTAGAGGGAGACTATCTTAAACACTGTTCCTCTGAGCTGGATCTTTCATCTTCTACTCCTGTAAGGTGCCCCAAATATGCAAAGTTTCTACAAAGCATTAAGGAAATTTCTCATTTTACCCCTCTCTCCATGCCAGTACTGATGCCAATCTATTTTTACAGAAATATCCTTAGGATCATCGTCATCATCTTAAATGTTTATTCCACCTTAGTATCTGTTTTAGAAGATGAAAACCCAGAAAGAGTGAGTGAATTGCCCAAGGAAGTTAGCTAGTGGGTGTCAAAGCTCTTTACTGAACCTATTTTCTAATTACTAGACCAAGACTTTTTAAAGTGAATCATATTGTCTCTTCATCTTTGTAAAGACCAAGTCTTAGTAGTACAAAGCAACAAATTGCGGGATGGTTTACTGAAGAAATTAGCTTTCCTTTTACATCTGAACTATTTCTAGCAGGCATACTCTTTCCAGTTACATGTAAAATCTTTCTCTTTTAACTGATCATTAACAATTATCAAGAAATTTATATGACAAACTATTTTTAAGTAATGTTTCCACTCACATAAACAGAAATGACTTAGAATAAATGTGACTTTTCATACCAAAGCATATATTACACACCTTTTACTCTACATTGAATGACAGGACTTGAAAAAGAAGCCAAGTTTAGTCTGACGTAACTCTTTTTCTGGATAAATTTTAGAGATTTAGTTACTCTGCCTAGAAATTGGTATGTTTGAGTAAGAGAAATTGAACTAGTCTTTGATTTAAAAAAAAAAAACATTTTAATATTCTTTCCACTTTCAATTTTGGAACTAATAGAGTCAAATTTTGAAAAATTGTTTTTACTGTTAAAGTTTACTATGAAAATTTAATTCCCAAAATAAAGTCTTTATGAAATTAGAAGAAACCCTTGGACAAAATGTGATTAGCATACTGAATTGCCATTCTACTCTTTAGTTATTTAAAACATTTCTTTTCCATATGTTTCAAACGTTTTATTTATGTCTGTCCTTAATCCATAATTCTCTGAAACATTAGCAAAGATTTTCTCACTTGTTCATTCCATGCCTTCTTAGAACTCAGCAATAGACTCCTTACTCTTCTATAGCATCACTGGTCACCTTCCTAAATTGATTCCTTTCTAAATTCTCCTGAGAGTCTCAGTTTTCTTCAGTGGCTACTCTTGATTATCCTGTGCGCTGTTTTCAGTGGCCACTCTTCCCTCTCAACCCTATCTTTCTTGAAAGACTTCTAAGAATATCATGGTGATGACTCATCTAAAACTTAAAGTGAGTAAATTCAAGGGATTTACTCTTCTCATTTCTCAAATATATACACACAAAAATTAGGGAAGCTTCTCTACCTAATGTGCAATTTGGCATATGGTCAAAGTTTTACAGACTTTTCCACTGCCACTGAAAAATTCAGCATGGTTTACAAACTAATTACTTACTTTTGAGAAATTGAGACCTTTTTGTAAGCCGGAGATATAGTGAATCACATTAGTAACGACAGATATCCAAGGTTAAACAAAAGTTTAATGCACATAAATTGAAAGCAGTGTTACAGGTTGCGTAGTTTCCCCCTCCAAATCTCATGTTGAAACTTGATCTCCAATGTTGGAAATGGGGCTCAATGGGACGTGTTTGGGTCATAGCAGTGGATCCTTCATGAATAGATTAATGCGCTGGAGGGCGTACGGAGGGAGTTCTTACTACATTCATTCCAATAAGTGTTCCCCTAATAGCTTGTTTATGAAAGGAGCCTGGCACCTCCCCTTTCCTGCTTGCTTTCTCTCCTTCCATGTAATCTCTTCAAATGCTGGTTTCCCTTTCACCATGAAGGAAAACAGCTTGAGGCCTTCATCAGAAGCAGATGCTGGGGCCATACTCCCTCAACAGTCTGCGGAAGCATGAGCCAAAGAAACCTCTTTTCTTTATAAATTACCCAGCCTCAGGTATTCCCTTATACCAACACAAAGACATTCGGATAAATGTGTTAGTTAAGATAAATTACCAATTAAGGGTCCGTAACCCATGCGCAGCCTGGAAAATATGGAAATCATTAAACAGAAGAGTGTTTTTAATGAAATCATAATCATACAGTTCAGATTTATGGTGGGTATATAAACAAAATTTGTTTCAACTTCCTTCTAAAGTTACCAAAATACCTGCACCATTTGCTAGATGACCAAAAACAATCAGTCATTTCACGAATCACAAGATATTTTTTTTTAAACAAGAGCCTCTCATAAAATGATTTGGGAAGGATTCCCTCTTTTTGCATTGTCTGGAATAGTTTCAGAAGGAATGGTGCCAGCTCATCTTTGTCTGTCTGGTAGACTTCGGCTGTGAACCTGTCTGGGCCTGGACTTTTTTGGTTGGTAGGCTATTAATTGCTGCCTCAACTTCAGACCATGTTACTGGTCTATTCAGAGATTCAACTTCTTCCTGGTTTAGTCTTGGGAGGGTGTAAGTGTCCAGCAGTTTATCCATTTCTTCTAGATTTACTGGTTTATGTGCATGCAGTTGTTTGTAGTAGTCTCTGCTGCTAGTTTTTATTTCTGTGGAATCACTGGTGATATTCCCTTTGTCATTTTTTATTGCATCAATTCTTCTCTCTTTCCTTAATTAGTCTGGCTAGTGGTCTATGTTGTTGATCTTGTCAAAAAACCAGCTCCTGGACTTACTGATTTTTTGAAGGGTTTCTTGTGTCTCTATGTCAGTTCTGCTCTGATCTTAGTTATTTCTTCTCTTCTGCTAGCTTTTGAATTGTTTTTGTCTTGCTCCTCTAGCTCTTTCAATTTTGACAAAAGGTGTCGATTTTAGATCTTTCCTTGCTTCTCATGTGGGCATTGTTGGCTACAAATTTCCCTCTAGACATTGCTTTAAATGTGTCCCAGAGATTCTGGTACATTGTACCTTCATTCTCACTTGTTTCAAAGAACATCTTTATATCTGCTTGTGGTACGTTATGTCTTCATTCTCATTGCTTTTGTCAGGACATACACATAGGCAAGAACTTCATGGCTAAAACAACAAAAGCAATGGCAACAAAAGCCAAAATAGACAAAAGAGACCTAATTAAACTTAAGAGCTTCTACAGAGCAAAAGAAACAATCATTAGATTGAACCGGCAACCAACAGAATGGGAAACATTTTTTTTGCAATCTACCCATTTGACAAAAGGCTAATATCCAGAATCTACAAAGAACTAAAGCAGATATACAAGAAAAAAACAACTCCATTCAAAAGTGGGCGAATAATATGAAGAGACGCTTTTCAAAAGAAGACATTTATGAGGCCAACATACGAAAAAATGATCATCACTGGTAATTAAAGAAATGCAAATCAAAACCACATTGAGATACCATCTCATGCCAGTTAGAATGGAGATCATTAAAAAATCTGGAGACAACAGATGCTGGAGAGGATGTGGAGAAATAGGAACAATTTTACACTGTTGGTGGGAGAGTAAATTAGTGCAACCATTGTGGAAGACAGTGTGGCAATTTCTCAAGGATCTAGAAATAGAAATTCCATTTGACTCAGCAATTCCATTACTGGTTGTATATCCAAAGGATTATAAATTGTTCTACTATAAAGACACATGCACACGAATGTTCATTGCAGCACAGTTTACAATAGCAAAGACCTGGAACCAACCCAAATGTCCATCGATGATAGACTAGATAAAGAAAATGTGGCACATATATATCATAGAATACTATGCAGCCATAAAAAAGGATGAGTTCATGTCCTTTGCAGTGATATGGATGAATCTGGAAACCATCATTCTCAGCAAACTGACACAAGAACAGAAAACCAAACACCACATGTTCTCACTCACAGGCAGGTGTTGAACAATGAGAACAAATGGGCACAGGGAGGGGAACATCACACACTGGGGTCTGTTGTGGAGTGAGGGAGATAACACTGGGAGAAATGCCTGATGTAGGTGACAGGAGGATTGAGGCAGCAAACTACCATTGCATGTGTGTACCTATGCAACAATCCTCCACGATCTGCACATGTACCCCAGAACTTAAAGTAAAATAAAAAAAGAAGAGCTTCTATACAAAAACTTATCAAAAATCAAGAATCCATGTCTCATAATTATCTCAGGTTTTGCATGTTTTATAGACAGTATGTCTGTCACTCGTGCCATTAGGATATTGATAATGTGATATGTGCAATTAGCCATTTTTAGCAGATAGCTAATAGTTGTTGCTGAGCACCCTACTGGGTATGGATGGATTAGCTGGGGATGTACAAGACTCCTCAAAGACTATTTCATTATAAGATCAGTCAATTACAGGGAATCATAGGTAGATAAGTTTCAAGACAGAGGCCAGTATAGAATATTCCTTCCTGATCCAGATTATTTTTTAGACTATAAATCAAGAAAATACATAAAATAGTTACCATCCAATACAAAGTCAGAAGTTCTCAATGTATTTATGTTAATTTCTTTATGTACAATCATTCATTGAAAATAAGAATTAAATGACCATGTGCCAAGCCCTAGGGATCCAAAAATAAATAAGATTATTCCTAGGTACAAAAATCACACCATGGAACATTTCTTCTTAAATATTTACTTATCTGGTAAGACACAAAATTGATGGTACATATGTGATATGTGCTGTACAGCTGTATAAGACATCTGAAAATTATGGATAATCTTGGGCCACAAGCTATAATTTTTTCCTTCCTTACACTTTACAAATTCGTGTGGGAATACAAGTGACTGAAACTGTTATTATAGGAATAACCTTAACTCTACTAGCTTATTCACAAATGTCAACACCATAAATTATCAACCACAATGTTCTTCACATATATTTCAAGAAATGAAATACTGTAAGAGTTGATACAGAATGACTTCAACAGGAGGCAGGAGACAAACAGCTGTAACTTATCTTTCATTGTACTTTAAGTTCTGAGGTACATGTGCAGAACGTGCAGGTTTGTTACAAAGTATATACATGTCGTGGTGGTTTCTTAATTCCATCAATGTGTCATCTACATTAGGTATTTCTCCTAATTCTAGCCCTCCCCTAGTCCCCCGCCCCTCTATGGGCCCCACTGTGTGATGTTTCCCTCCCTGTATCCATATTTTCATTGTTCAACTCCCACTTGTGAGTGAAAACATGGGGTGTTTGGTTTTCTGTTCCTGTGTTAGTTTGCTGAGAATGATGGTTTCCAGCTTTATTCATGTCCCTGCACAGAACATAAGCTTATTCCTTTTTATAATACCTAGTATTATATAATACTAGGAATACCCAGTATTCCATGGTGCGTGCCACATTTTCTTTATCCAGTCTATCACTGACAGGCATCTGGGTTGGTTCCAAGTCTTTGCGATTGTGAATAGCGCTGCAATAAACATACATGTTCATGTGTCTTTATAGTACAATGATTTATAATTTTTGGAGTATATACCCAGTTAATGGGATTGCTGGATCAAATACTATTTCTGGTTCTAGATCCTTGAAGAATCACCACACTGTCCTCCACAATAGCTGAACTAATTTACACTCCCACCAACAGTGTAAAAGTATTCCTATTTCTCCACATCCTCTCCAGCATCTGTTGTTTCTTGACTTTTAATGATCACCATACTAATTGGCATGAGATGGTATCTCAATGAGGTTTTTATTTGCATTTCTCTAATTACTAGTGATGATGAGCTGTTTTTCATGTTTGTTGGCTGCATAAATGTCTTCTTTGAGAAGTGTCCGTTCATATCCTTCTCCCACTTTTAGATGGGTTTGTTTTTTTTCTTGTAAATCTGTTTTAGTTCTTTGTAGATTCTGAATACTAGTCCTTTGTCAGATGGGCAGATTGCAAAATTTTTTTCCCATTCTGTAGGTTGCCTATTCACTCTGATGATAGTTTTTTTGCTGCACAGAAGCTCTTTAATTTAATTAGATCCCATTTATCAATTTTTGGCTTTTGTTGCTTTTGCTTTTGGTGTTTTAGTCATGAAGTCTTTGCACATGCCGGTGTCCTGAATGGTACTGCCTAGGTTTTCTTCTAGGTTTTTATGGTTTTAGGTTTTATGTTTAACTCTTTAATCCATCTTGAGTTAATTTTTGTATAAGGTATAATGAAGGGTTCCAGTTTCAGTTTTCTGCATATGGCTAGCCAGTTTTCCCAACACCATGTATTAAACAGGGAATCCTTTTCCCATTGCTTGTTTTTGTCAGGTTTGTCAAAGATTACATGGTTGTAGATGCATGGCATTATTTCTGAGGCCTCTTTTCTGTTCCATTGGTCTGTATGTCTGTTTTGGTACCATTACCATGTTATTTTGACTACTATAGGCTTGTAAAATAAAGTCAGGTGAGTGATGCCTCCAGCTTTGTTTTTTTTTTGCTTAGGATTTTAAGGACTACATGGGCTCTTTTTTGGTTCTCTGTGAAACTTAGAGTAGTTCTTTCTAATTCTGTGAAGAAGGTCAATGGTAGCTTGGTGGGGATAACATTAAATCTATAAATACTTTGGGCAGTATGGCCATTTTCACGATATTGATTCTTCCTATCCATGTGCCTGGAATATCTTTCCATTTGTTTGTGTTATCTCTTAATTCCTTGGGCAGTGTTGTGTCTGTTTACAGATGATGTAATTGTATATTTAGAGGACCCCATCATCTCAGCCCCAAATCTCCTTAAGCTAATAAGCAACTTCAGCAAAGTCTCAGGATACAAAATCAACATGCAAAAGTCACAAGCATTCCTATACTGCAATAGTAGGCAAACTGAGAGCCAAATCATGAGTGAACTCCCATTCACAATTGCTACAAAGCAAATAAAATACCTAGGAATACAAGTTACAAGGGATGTGAAGGACCTCCTAAAAGAGAACCCTTTTTTTTTCTTTTCAGTTTTCCTACGACAGACATCAAAACAAGGAAAGCTAATCTTCATGCATCACTCATTCAGAATATAAGTCCCCCTCAATTCCTAATATTCTACCCACATATCTTTAGAATGAAGTATTAAAATCACAGGCCGGTGCGGTGGCTCAAGCCTGTAATCCCAGCACTGTGGGAGGCCGAGGCGGGTGGATCACGAGGTCAAGAGATCGAGACCATCCTGGTCAACATGGTGAAACCCCGTCTCTACTAAAAATACAAAAAATTAGCTGGGCATGGTGGCACGTGCCTGTAATCCCAGCGACTCAGGAGGCTGGGGCAGGAGAATTGCCTGAACCCGGGAGGCGGAGGGTGCGGTGAGCCGAGATCGTGCCATTGCACTCCAGCCTGGGTAACAAGAGCGAAACTCCGTCTCAAAAAAAAAAAAAAAATCGCCTTTTGAGTTCCACAGAAGTCACCAGTTAAGTGATTAATCACACTGCTTCTTTAGTTTTGTTTCTATAAAAAGGTCAGTAAGTATAATTTACCAGTTATAAATAAATTAATTCAACAAAGGATTTATATTTATAAATAAATCTAAGCTAATACACTGCCTATTAAAAATGAGAATAAATTTTAATAACCCACCCGTAAGTATTCTAATGTAATTCAAACAGCACGTATTTGAAGGGTAGCAGCCCATGTGCAAGAGTAGTAAAGGAGAGTAACATCGCTAATGGTTTGATGGATAAGTGGAACATGCATTTGATGTTTAAAAGGCAGTTTGTTGCAAATGGAATGCATTAGTGCTTAAGCACTAATATCACTCTGAATAAATCAAAGTTTACAACAGTAGTACAAACCCGAGGAACTCTTTTTGCATATATATAATCCATGTGATTCTGTGTAGACAAGGTGACATTATATAACTTTTCTGCTTGTAACATGCTGCTGGCTAAATGAAACAAAATGTATGCTAGCATTTCCCACCTAAGCTAAAAGGAAGCACATGCAACAGCTGTGCAGCTTCTAACTAATAAAGAAATAAAAGCATCAAGGGAAGTTTTAGTTTAGTACTTTAAAAGTTTGCTTCAATGAATCAGAGTTGTAGTAAATTATTCCCATTTTTCCCTAAATTGCTTATATTGGAATTAGGGGTATTTAGTGTTTTCTTGTCAATAGACATGTATTTAAAATATGTTACATCCAAAGACATTGCTTTCACATTACCAAATAATCAGTGTCCTTTTTCATAAATTGCTTAAACATTCTTACTTAACTTTTACTTTCAACCAACAAAACAGTTCATACTGAATTTTCTTTACCATGAGAAGCAAAAAGTTGTAATACTGGAAAAATGTATGAAGCCAAGCACTGTTGTTTCATACAATAAGCAGCATAGTATTATTTTACTTGAAAGAAGAAAAACACAACAGCCATCACTTGATTGTTCTTTAAAACATAACAGCCATCGCTTGATTGTTCTTTGATCACCCTGACCCTCTGCCTGGGTGTACTTTACTATTAAGAAACAGGGAAGTGAAGCCTGAGCTGAGCATAGGTATATTGGGAAGATGAGGTATCCACAAAAGGAGTTCCAGTTTTACTTAAGTGAATGGAACTGTCAGATAAGTCTATTTAAGAAGACAGGAGTGCATGTTCTAGAACACTTCATGGAATAATCACTGTGGTGCTTTTCTGAAAGAAGGGTCCATATATACAAATAAAACTGGAGATACCAGAGGTCAAGCACTTCTGGAAGATATCATTGTTCCAGTCTACCTTTAGTTGAGAGGCTTCACTGAGCATTCAGGCATTCAGTCTTAGCCGAATGCCAACCTTTAGGGAAGAATTATGTCCTAGAGTAAGGATCTTCACTAGAACTAAATTCAAAACAGTAATAAATCCATCCTCACAAAGAATAAGAACAAGACATACAAGCCAGAAAAAAAAAAAGCTGCTAGTGGTTTCACTGCCTACAAGAACAAATTTTAAGGAGACAGCATAATTCGTATTCTCTGCAATCTTTCATCAATGATGTCCAACAAACCCTCAAAAATTACAAAACATATTAACCAAAAACATATGACTCACATTAAAGAGAAAAACAAGGAAATTTAAAATAATCATGAGATGAGTCAGATATTGTAGTTAGCAGACACAAGCTTTAATATAGCAATTTAAAGATGTTTAAGAATGTTAAGAAAAAATATAATCACAATGAATGAACAGGTTGGACATTTCAACAAGAACATAAAACTGTATAATAAATTTGAAATTCTAGAGTTTTTCCAGTACAATATCTCAAATGAAAAATTTACTATATAAGCCTAACAGCAGATGGAAAGTGACAAAAGAAAAAAAAAAGAACTTAAAAAGATGGCTCAATAGAAACTACCCAATTTGAAAAACAATGAGAAAATGATTGAAAATAAATGAGAGTTTTAGTCACTGAGGGCACAAAATAAAGAAGTCTACTTTAAGGAAAATTGTTGTTTATGAGACAGGGAAAATATTTGGGAGAAAAATTGGCCCAAATATTCTCAAATGCAGTGAAAACATAAACTTGTGACTCAAGTAGCTCAGGAAGCCTCAAGGAGGGTAATCAAGAACATTGTACTTAAGTGCAACAGAATTAAACTATTAAGGCTAAATAGAAACGAAAAACCTTGAAAGCAAACATGCTGAAAAAATACACATTACACATAGATAAACATAAGTGATGGCTGACTAAATATAAAAATATGTCCAGACTACAATAAAACATGTATTAATTGTGTTGGGAAAAAATGTGGCCAACTTAGAATTGTATATGCAGCAAAAACGTCTTTTAAAAAGGAGCTTAAGTAAGGACATTTTCAGATGAATAAATAAAAACATTTTAGATAAAACTAAGGTAATTTTTTGCTAGCTGACCTGTGCTGAGAGAAATTTTTTTAATGATTGTTCTAGTTTTAATTCTTGGGGGAAGGCCCATACAATTTTCCATAAGGGCTCTACTAATTTACATTTCCACCAGCAGTGTACAAAGGCTCCCTCTCTCCACAGCCTCATCAACACTTCTTATCTTTTTGATAATAGCCATTCTACAGGTGGGAGGTGATATCTCATTGCAGTTTTAATTTGAATTTGAGAGAAATTTTAAAGCTTGTTCTGGCTCAATGAAAATGATGCTAGATACCAACCTGAATTTATAGGAATAAGAAAATCATAAATAATAAATACGTTTGTAAAAATAAAAGCATGTATGTATTTAAAATTTCTTTAACAAGACATAACAAGTGGACATACACATATATACCACTCACTGTATTGTAAACTTTATATTATATGTAGATGTGATAAAAATAGCACAGAGTTTAGATTATATATGAAACCATACTGTTGCGAGAGTCTTATATTTTACCTGAAGTAATATAATATTAACTTTCTGTTGGACTGTGACAAACTGAGAATATTATAATCCATAGGGGAAACATTTAATATATATTTTATATAAATAATATACATATTTATTTATATTTAAATATATATATTTTAGCTATGGTTCTTTATAGTATATATATATATATATATATCATATTTTGTTATATTTATAATATAAATATATATTTTTTGTTATATTTATATTATAAATGTATATATTTAGTTATTTCATAAATATATATAATATAAAGATGTATAGCTAAAGTAAATGAAGGAATAAAATTGGAATACTCAACAAAAATTATTTAACTCAACAGAATACACAGTAGGAGGAACAGAGGAAAAATTAGTGAATGAGAGGAGCAAAGAATGAAATAAAAAGAGAGAACAAATGTAAACCCAATGAAGTCAATAAATGTTTTACATGTAAGTGGCTTAAACACCTCAATTAAAAGATAGATTTCTACACCAGATCAAGTAACAAAACCTAACTATATGCTGTATGATATAGATGTGTTTTAAATACAATGCTGGGTATAGACTGAAAGTAAAAGTGTAGAAAGTTATATACCATGGGAACAGCAAGTTTAAACAAGCTGGAGTTGTCATATTGATATATAATAAACAAGACTTTGCTGCAAGGAATGACAGCAAAGATAATAAGAGACCTAAGAATAATGAGGTAAATTCATAAGATGTAGCAGTCATGAATGTATACATGAATGCAGTTTCAATACATATGACAAACACACTAAAAGAACATAAAAGACCAATAAATTTACAAATATGGACATTTTAATGCCCTCTCACTACTGATTCATCAAATAAACAAAACACTAGTAATGATATAGAATCTCTGAACATTACCTTGCTATAAATGACATTTATAGCACATTAAAGATAGCTGTAAAATACATAATTTTTCATGTGCACATGCAACATTCACCAAGATAAGCTATATGTTGTAACACAAGACATTTCTAATACATTTTAAAAAGTGAAATTTTACTTGATTTGTTCTCTGACAACCAAGTTAAAATAGGACTCAAAAATACAATAGACAGAAGAGCTCAAAATCTTTGGGTATTAAACCAAGCTTTTCTAAATAACACAGGTACTATAGTTTCAATGTTTATGCTCTCTCTAAAATGTTAAAACAACTTCCAATGCAACAGTATTAAGATGTGGTGCCCTTAGGAGGTAATTGAATCATGAGGGCTTCACCCTCATCAATGGGATTGCGACCTTTTTAAAAAAGCTGGAAGGAACTAGCTAGGCCCCATTTACCCTTCCATCCCTTTCGCCATTTGAAGACACAGCTTGTCACTTGCAGGTGACACAGCAACAAGGTGTCATTTGGGAGGCAGAGACTGAACCCTCACTAAACACTGAACCTACCAGCACCCTGATCTTACACTTTCCAGGTTTCAATATCATGAGAAATACATTTCTGTTGCTTATAAATTACCCAGTTTCTGCTATTTTAATAGTAGAAATAGACTAAGAAATATGGATCAAAGATTATTTCTAACTTAATGATAATGAAAATACAACATATCAAGATTTGAATGATGCTGCTAAATTAGTGCTTAGGGGAAATGTATACCTTTAAATACTTATATCAGAAAAGAGGAAAGGTCTGAAGTAAATACTATAGGCTTACACCTTAAGAAGCAAAAAAAAAAAAATTTTTTTAAGTCCAAATTAAGTGCAAGATGAAATAATAATGGTAAGAGCAGAAATCAATGTAAGAGAAACCTGAAATAATAGAGAAAATAATCAAGGCTAGAAGTTGATTCTTTTAACAGAAAAATAAAATTGATAATGTACTAGAAATAGACTATAAACTATTTGTTACATTGTCCATCACATACATACCCTGCAACCTAGCAATTCCACTTATAAGTATTTACCCAAGAAAAATAAAAACATAAGTAAACATAAGTAAAATAGGTGTATAGTTTTAAACATAAAATAGGTGTACAGACTTAAAGGAGGATGTCTGTACTTGTGCTCAGAATATACCCAAATTTCAAAAACAAGCCAAATCTACAAAAAATAAACGTTTTGTTACATTCATAGAACGATACAACAGAATTCTATGAGAGAGAAAGAGAAACATATTTGAACACACAGTACATGCATAAATCTACAAGATTTAGACTGAGTGAAAGAAATCAGATGCAAAAGAGGAGATACTATGAGGTTCATAAAGTTAAAAAACAGCAAGACTGATAAATTATTTTAAAAATCAGAAAAGTGTTTCTCAGTGGGGAATACTGAGAAACTGTCTCGGAGGAAACAAAAGATGTTTTCCAGTGATGGAAATATACTATTTATCGATCTATATCTATCATCTAATGTATCTATATAACAATATCTATATCTATCTATCTATCTAACTATCGATCCATCAATCATTTTGCAACAGAGTACTGCTCTGTTGCCCAGACGGGAGTGCAGTGGCCCAATCTCAGCTTTCTGCAATCTCCGCCTCCTGAGTTCCAGTGATTCCCATGCTTCAGCCTCCTGAATAGCTGGGACCACAGGCAGGCACTGCCATGCTCAGCTAATTTTTGTATTTTTAGTAGAGATGAGGTTTTGCCATGTTGGCCAGGTTTGTCTCGAACTCCTGGCCTTAAGCAATCCACCCACCTCAGCCTCCCAAAATGCTGGGATCACAGGCATGAGCCACCACACCCGGCCAGAATATGTACTATATTTTGATATTAGATGGGTTACATAGATATATGCATTTGCCAGGCAATTAATTACATAAAAATTTGTAATTGCCATGTACTTAAAAATATGCAAATATAGTAAAACTTTCTACTATAGGTAGAAAGTTTACTTTTTGCAGTTTTGTGTGTTAGCAATTCTGTAAAGCACTTTTTTTTTAAATGTATTCTAGGCTTGAATAAGTGAAAACATTGATGATAATGTGGGCCAAGTTTCTCACTACTTGAGAAAGGAGTTGGATATGAAAACCTGGCAGACTAGAATTTACTCTGTGTTGTTGAAATGAAGTGGGAAATGTCAATATCAATCCATTTATTTATGTATTATATATGTGTGTATATATGAATGTATGTATCTACTCATGGAGAGAGAAAAAATTAGATATGTGCATGCACACACTCATATCTGCAGAGACTTACAGTTATGTCCACTGAATAGTTCTAAAAGCAGAGACACAGCAATGAAAACAAACATGCTTAGCTCTTAGATATTGGTTTATTTCACTAATACAGCCTAAAAGCAATGACACACCAGTATCAATTAGCACACATAAATTTTGGTTTCAAAGCACCATTATCTTTAAAAAAAAGCAGGTCTCCTTTGGCAAAATAGCTGATTTGAAAGCCAGCATTGGAAAAGCAAAAGACGAGCCTGCAACGTATCTTAAGTCTAATAGTGATGGAACTCTATCAAAAGGACACAGAGAAGCAGCTTGAATGTACTCCCATTTGCCAAAAATGGAATAATTTGAGTATGAAAATAAATAATTATAGCAAAGGACTGTGTTATCCATTGAATAAAATAGGAGTCCATGATACTATGAAGTTATATAAATAAATAACTAGAGGAAGGAGAAGGAAAATTTATTCCATAGAGCAGAATGGCAACTAGTAAATATAGAAGACATTATGGCATTAGAAGAAGGATTAATAGATACTATAAATAGTGTATAAAAGTTTGATGAGTAATACGATATTTATAGAGTCTCAAAATTGCTACTTACATATTAAATTTAAAAGACCTTAACCAAATTACCAAAGTTAACATTACTAATGTTGAAATAAGCTGATATCGTGTGTTTTCAGATGGAGTATACCGAAGGAGGCAAAATAACACATCTGTGGGATTCTTGTCAAAAATTAATAATTTGAATCTAATCATACAGAAATTCAGATAAACCCAAATTGAGGAAAATTCCTGCCTGCACTTTTCAAAATGTCAGTCAAGAAAGACAAAGAAAGCCTCCAATAACAGTGTTTGAGAGGCACAACAACTAAATGCAACGCCTGATCCCGGACTGGATCCTGGACCAGGGCATTCAGTAAACCGACATGACAAAATTTGGGTATGGAATGTGGATTAGATAATACTATGATACCAATCCAAAATTTATTATTTAAAACGTATATTGTGACTATGTAAGAATATTCTTCTTCTTAGGAAATTATGTTTACGTATTCAATGGTAAAAGGGCGCTATGTCTTCAATTTACTTGTAAGTATTTCAGGAAAAAATTTAACAATATTAAGGGACGTGTACATGTGTGTGTGTGTTGGGAGCGGGGGTCCATGTAAACAGAGACAGAACTTAAAAAACAATGCAAGTTGGCCAAAATATAACTGAATACTGAGTTTGATAAGAATGTTTATAATTTTATTATTTTTACAATTTCAAACTGGCTTGAAATTATGTAAAAAAAAAATATTGCAGACCAGGCACAGTTGTTCATGTCTCTAATCCCAACAATTTGGGAGGCTGATGAGGGAGGATCACTTCAGTGCAGGAGCTCAAGACAAACATGGGCAACATAGAGAGACCTCATCTCTATAAAAAATTCAAAAATTAGGCAGGTGTGGTGGCACGTGCCTGTACTCCCAACGACTTGGGACACTGATGTAGGTGCATCACTTCAGTCTAGGAGTTTAAGGTCACGGTGTGCTGTGATCATGCCACTCTACTCCAGTTTGGGTGACGGAGTGAGAACCTGTCTCAATAAATAGATGAATTACAAAGAAAAATTCTTATTTTATGCAACAGCTGTGCCTAAGAAAAATTTTGTGTGTGAAAAACGACAATATTTAGCAAACAAAAAAGGCATTTGAATAGATAACTGAAGGAATTTCTGAAGAGAGAGACAGTATAGCAGCACATTACTTGATATAAAATGTCAAGGAAAATAAATTTAAATACAATTCAAGGTCAACAGGAATGAATTTAAGGTTCAAATCATAGCTAGTGAAATAAAAATTTAAATAAATATACAAGTAATTTCTATGATTTCATCTTTGATAAATTTTTGTTTTAGAAATGAAATTTTGGAGAAATGCCAATTATTTTCCTCAAGCAAATTGTGCTAGCCCCAGTTAAGATTTAACATCTTAATTTTATTTACAACCCTTATAAAGATGGACACTGATCAAGGAAACAATTATTAATCCCAGACAGGGATTAAGCTTTATCTAAATGGGCAATACATGGGTCCAATGTAGAGTGAACAATAAACTTATATTTGCCTCCATTATACACAGAAGCCCAATTTTATCAGGTTTTCAATTGCCTTTTACACATCATTACCCTGCTGGTTAGGCAACTAGCCCATGAATTTTGAAGCAAAGCAATACGTGGGATTTCGCCATACCACTCCCAAAGAAAGAAAATTCTCACCTCGTGCTAAACTACAGGGTTCATAGACTTTTTGGAAATGGAAATGTCTCATTTCCATTATTTTTAAAGATTTTTACTCAATATATGATCTCTATTCCCAAATGGCTTACCCAGTCAAACTTTCAGCAACTCTACCATTACTACTTTCTCTGATGACTTCTGAAGACCATTTTATAATGCTCTAAGGATTCTTTTATAGCCTACGTGTATGATTTCTATAATGAACTTAAAAAAAAGGTGAAGTACCAAATGTTCTTGTATTTGCATCTAAACTGAATCTTCCCATTAATTTTCTTTTCTTTTTTGTTCTATAGAATGTCACACAGTTTTGTTTCAAATTTACATCGAAAGCAAAATATATGTCACACTACTAGTGAGATCCTCTTTTAATGCTTACTGTGTGACTGATGAATAGACACAATATAGAAAATATGATTGAAAAAGGTTGTAAAAACTTTAGCCACTGAGTCCCATTAATTACTATTCAAAAATTAACATAACAACATTGTTTCTGATGGTAAACCTTTACAGTAAAATCTATTTTAATATGTAATATCTTCAAGCAAGCCATAAAATATTTTTAATAAAGATGGGTGTGTTTCAAGAAATCTAATAGTTTTAGTCTACTTAAAACCAATGTAAGTTAAACATTTATATAGCATAAAAATGTTTACCAGTAGAGGGATTTTTGTTTTGCTTTTATTTTCTCTCACAGGCATTATTTATAACACAATTAATAGGACCAAATTTCATTTATTCCAGTCATATTTTAACATTATTTATCAACCGGCACTCTATAAACAGTTTCACCTTATTGCTTAGGTCTTGCCTCAAGAGATTAGTTTCACAAATATTTTTTAAGGACAATGGTTATGGTAGCCACCAAAACTTTATGAGATGGCTATGAAGGACAAAATGCTGAATTTCTAAAACACATCTTTGTATTTTTATATCATTGCCAAATTAATGTAATATAAACATGACATTGGGACATTGGGATTATTACTAAAAAATATTGCTTACTGTGAGAACTTAAAATTAATCTAATTATTTGGCTATCATTTTAATTGCTATAAAATGGTACCTTTGGAATTTTAAAATTATGTTTTAATAAAATAATACTTTTCATTCATTAAAAAATCATTTCATCTGCAAAGGATATCTCAATAAATTTCAAAAACTAAAATAGTACAGAACATATAGTATAACCATAATGCAAATCAGATAAAACTTTAGAGAAAAAAATTAAGTAACAAGTCAAAACCCAATCATGTGTAAAATAACAAAATAAGAACAAAAACTTCTCCTTACCTGATATTTAGATATAAAAACAAACAATAGAGTTTAAAAACTTCCAGTGAATGTTTAGAGAAATTTGGTCTTTGTAATTGTTAAATTTTTAACATGCTTATAAACCAGGAGGAGACCCCCGATTCAGCAATCCCATTACTAGATATATATCCAAAGAAAAATAAATTGTTCTACCAAAAAGACACGCGCAATTGTATGTTCATCATTGCACTACTCACAATAGCAAAAACATAGAATCAATCTAGGTGTTCACCGATGATAGGCTGGATAAAGAAAATGTGGCACATATACCTAACAGAATACTGAACAGTCAGAAAAAAATGAATCATGTCTTTTGCAGCAAGATGAATGCAGCTGGAGGTCATTATCCTAAGCATATTAACATAGTTACAGAAAACCAAATACCACATGTTCTCACTTATAAGTGGGAGCTAAGCATTGGATATAGCCAGACATAAAGATGAGAAAAATAGAACCTGGGGACTACTAGAAGGGGCAGTAGTAGTAGGGTGGAGGGACCAAGGGCTGAAAAACTACATATTGGCTACTATGCTCATTACTTGGGTGAAAGGATCATTTGCGTCCCAAACTTCATCTTCATGCAATATACCCATGTAACAAATTTGCACCTGTACCCCCTGAATCTAAAAGTTGAATCATAAAATACAAACAAGATAGCTGAACAAAAAAAAGAAGCTGTAAGAAATATCTCAAATTAGAAATATTACAGAAGACATCACAGTGATCTTTAGATGCCTCCTCAAGAATCTTGCCACAGAATATTAAGTCATAACCAAGAATCATCCATCATTTTTAAGAAACAAGACATTGACAGACACCCAACGAATACAACGTGCAGAAGATACACCTAAAGAAAGAGACTTCGCAAAGTAATCGTAACAGTAATGTAAAATAAGTATGTTTAGTACATTTACAGAGACAAAGAAGGGAGTATATTCAAGATAAAGTATAGTGTTGCAAAGTAGGAAAAATGTACATAAAGAGTCAGCCACAAAGTTATAAACATTTTAAAAAATATTTAATTGTTGAACTATAAATCTCCTTAGAATTTTAAAAGAATGGGCACAAAGTGTCTTTGAAGTTCAACTTGAAAATATATTCATGAATATTATATAAATGCCATATGATAAAGTTAAGAAATGAGAAAAATATCAGAAGGTTTCAATTCTACCTAATAGGGGTTTGGGAAAAGTGGCCTTGTCATTGTGGCAACCTTGAGAAATGCAGTGACCTTCCAAATGCAACCTGAAGTAACCTTCCCGGATAAGGAATCAAAGGAATACTTTTTTTCCCTCCCTGCTATCTTCAGTTCTTCCTTAGCCAAAACCCATATGAATATGGAGGCCAGAAGTCCTCCTGATATAATCACACAAGTCGGCTCCCGGGTCAGACAGCAGTAATATTGAAAACGAAGGGAAGTATCCAGGAGGTATAGGAGGAAGAAGCAGAAGGTAATTACACAGCGATTTTGACCCAATTATATTCGAATTGTCTTTTTTATTAATTCGCACAATACAAATCTTTTGTCTTCTTAACATTAATGACTTTTCTTTCTACTCTCATTATGGTTTCTTTTGGTCCACAGAAAATCTTATTTTATTTATCTAACTTATAATTTTCTCTTTAGATTGTTTTTCTAAGACATTTTTATTCAGTATCTCAATATCGTTTTTAATCCTCACAGTAAACGTTTGTTGTACATATGACTGTTGTTCTTATTTTATGAATGACGAGACTACCTCAGAGAGGTCAAATAACTCAACCGAAGTTATACAGCTGAAATTCTAGATCCAATCTGGATCTAGAGACAACAGTCTTATCCACAGTCTATGTGGCTCCTGATGAATATTTTTTATGTACACAGTTTTACTCTTACATGTATCTCTAACCTAATCGCTAGATTCAAACTTACAAGATCAGACTGTGTAAATATTAAATTTAGATAAATACTGTCAAATTTCCTTGCACATTTTTTATATTGTGTTGCCCTTCTTGAATACTATCACTTAAAAAATATGCTAATCTTAAAAGTCTAAATGGTATGATATTGTCTTAATATATATGCATTTAATTATCAGTTAGGTTTAGCATATTAAGATTTTTGGTCATTGATGATTTTTCCCCTGAGGATCTCTCTTTTTTTTCTGAGGCAGGCTCTTGTTCTGTTGCATAAGCTGGATACAGTGCTATGATTTTGGCTCACTGCATCCTTGATGTCCAGGGCTCAAACAATTCTCCTGCCTCAGGCTCCCACATAGCTGAGACTACAGGCATGCACCGCTATACCTGGGTAATTTTTTATTTCTTTAGAGATGGTTCTCATTTTATTTTCCTGTCTGGTCTCAGACTCCTGGGCCAAGTGATCCTCGAGGTTTTGTCTCTCAAAGTGTTGAGTTTACAGGCGTGAGCCACTGCATTTGGCCAAGACTTCTATTGTAATATACCTTTCTCCTTTTTCTATTTGACTACTTGTCTTTTCATGGTGATTTAAACATTAAGAACATCTATCCCTTACTATTACCCTTGGTGTAATAGTAAGTCCTACCATTGATATTTTGCTTTTGTCTTCATTTTGTTGGTGGTGTTTTTGACAAATGAATTAGAACTTTTAGGTAATTATTATTTTTCTTTCTAGTTTTCCTTTGTGGCTTTTGAGCCATGTATGTTATTGCTATTACAAATGATGCCTTTTATTATATTTTAATTATTGTTTGTTATTGATTATGGTTTTTAATAGAAATCACATGCCCATTCCATTGATTGAATTATTTTAATGTTTCTCATATTTTTCAATTTACTCTTAGGGTCACGAGTATAAATCAAAGCTCCAGAAATAATTTTTTCTTATCCTTTCCAATGATTATAATTCTCATTTTGTTGTATGAACTAATTGCATGGCACGGTAATTTTGAAATAATGTTGAATGACAGTAGAAATAAAAATCATCTATTTTTAAGTCCTTATTTTAAAGGCAAGTCTAATGTTTCACTATTGTGAATGATGCTGGCTTTTTGACATATGTCCATATTGTCTGAATCTATCAATTCCTTTTACAAAGAATTTTTAACAAAAATGTCCATTGTTCCCCTCCCTTTGTCCATGTGCTCTCATCGTTCAACACCCGCCTATGAGTGAGAACATGCGGTGTTTGATCTTCTGTTCCTCTGTCAGTTTGCTGAGAATGATGGTTTCCA
>NW_016107866.1:790111-811869 GCF_001604975.1 Cebus imitator
GTTACCCAGGCTGGAGTGCAATGGCGCGATCTCGGCTCACCGCAACCTCCGCCTCCTGGGTTCAGGCAATTCTCCTGCCTCAGCCTCCTGAGTAGCTGGGATTACAGGCACACACCACCATGCCCAGCTGATTCTTTGTATTTTTAGTAGAGATGGGGTTTCACCATGTTGACCAGGATGGTCTCGATCTCTTGACCTTGTGATCCACCCGCCTTGGCCTCCCAAAGTGCTGGGATTACAGGCCTGAGCCACCGCGCCCGGCCCCATCACTTTTTTTATTTACTAACTATCCACTTCTCATAACGATCTTTTTTTATACATTCATAGGACATGCACTACTACATGTGATACTACACATATAATACATATTGTATATGGTACTTGTATATAGTAATATAAAATTAAGGCAGTCCAAATTTCATGATGGTTGTAATATGTGACAACGAAAGAATTTAGTAATTCAACATGATTGCATGATAATAGTAGCAAGGGCAACAAGAATTGCCATTTACTGAATGCCATCTCCAAACAAACAATAAAATACCAGGTTATCATGAAACACTTACATAAATAACCTATTAAAGTATTAATCCCAATTATAGTTACCACCATACAGATTTATAAAGGAAAATTAGTTATGCAGAATTTCACAATTATTAAGTGGTGGAACTAGAATTAAACCCATGTATATTTCATTCTCAAGTTAATTTTTCATTCCTTACAGCACAAGCAGTGCTAATCTATATTTTCCATATCTCTTACTACAATAGCATGTTTTCTCTTAGAAGTAAACTAGTTATATTCTATTCAACAAATAATTTCTAGATGCTTCATAAACATTTTTGAGAATACAATGTAACTTCACTGAGGTTACAAATGAAATGCATTTTATATTAAAACAGTTAAATTAGTTATCTTGTTTAAATGTCAAATCACAGCGTAATTACTATTAGTCTATTAATCTTTTTCTTTTGGAGAAAAAAAAAACACAAAAACGGCAGCTCGTTCAACTTAATAAACTAGCTTGAGAAGTTTAAGCAAGTAAGAGCAGGTCCTAGAACAATTTCTTCTTTTTTTCTGACTCCATAACACCTTCAAGGCAAACACTGTTTTGGTCCCATGAGATAAAGACGGGAATTATTTCATATTGCCCTAGTCAGGAATCCAAAACACAAAGACTTTAAGTACACTGAATGCCTTGACTCAAGTAATTTTTCTAAAAATTTAGGAATATAGTCTACACTACACTACTATCTTAAGATAATTTAATTACAGAGCTATAATAAAGGTTATTTTATGAAATCACTTTAGGAGATTACTGCAACTAGGAATTCTTAAATATCTTACAATATTTATCTGAGTGAAAATAAAATCAAAGAACTAAAGATGTAACATGCATTGTTACAAAGAAAATCTTTAAAAAGAGGGTGTACTGCTTTTGTAAAATATTGTAATTTTTCAAATAGCATACTGTGTTTCTGAATGACACTGCAGAAAATAAGTTTATATGCCAATGCTCACTGTATTAGTATTTCAGTATGCATTACTACATCACAGAATTACTGATGAGTTTTTTATGAATTCCATTTACAAAACATAATTATTTTAAGAGCTCATAGTCAAGCTATCCATCAAACCATTAATGTTGTACTGTTCCCTTGTGAATGCTCGAAATCTACATCTTTCATTCCTTGTATAAGTTTAAATAAAGTCTATACTAAACTGTTCTATTACTGAATGCATTAGCAAATAGCTGTAGCCTGGTGATTCTGTAGCTATTTTATGTGAGGATTTGCCAAACATGTCCTATAGAAATCTTTCTCTTAAATGTGATGATAGCTTTGGGAAAATTATTTTAAAATCAAAGTCAGTTTCCTATTTTCCAAAGTAAATGGATTTTTAATTCCCTAATGCAAAATAGTGTTTTGTGCGTTTTGAATAATGCCTTTCTAAGGCAGTACTTGTAATTATGCTCAAGCATCAGTGGAAAAGAAGAAGAAAAAATCAGACAATGAGAATAGAATGTCAGAGCATTAAGATGTCAAGATATTTATGTTCCCAAGGTTATTTACATTAGGACATTACATTTAAAGGTCAAGGTAAAGTTCAGTGAGAACTGTAAGTCTTTAAATTTCTGCCAAAGCCCTTAAGAAATGAAATAGAAAATGTATTGGTTAGGCTTAGAATCACTTTGTAAAATGAAAAGCTTTCAATGCTTTAAAGTGCAGATCTTTACAAGAACAAACCATTTCCTCAAAATTCCATCCATTTTCCTATGTCTGCCCGTATTATTACAAGTCTAATCAAATTCAGCAAATTAATCCTGGAACAACATATTTATAGAGCAAGTTTTCTTAGGAAAAGTTAACAGATGAAGACAAAAGGGATTGTGTTGTAATTTGTTAATGTACTTTCTTGATCATCATTTGGCAAGGACGCTTAGCTAGAGAAATCCTCCTACCTCTTAGAAAAGTATTGCCCAGAATGTACTAAAATGAATACACATATTCTACCTGAAATGGGAGAAAGTGATATCCAGTCTTATGATTTTGATTTGTCTTTTTAATGAGCTGGCCAATTTATTAATACTCAACTTATACAAGTTATATAATTGTGTTTGTGTGTGTATACACAAAATACCATAAAAATATTTGCAATATCTCATTTTTCAAAGTGAATCACACTTTCTTCCTGAAACAATAACATTTGAGAAAAATTTTGCCAAGGGCATGGGAAAACAGAGAACTGACTGCAAAAGTGAGAACAGAGAGACTCCTATCTCTAATCCAATACCGTCCTGTAGGTATGATTTTGACAAAATAAGTTAACACTGACAAGACATTGCTCAACCTAATGTAAATTGTGGGAGTATTTTTACTAATTAAAGATGGCAAATAGGTTTTTCTTTATCGGTTAATTCTGAATAAATGGAAATGGCTGCATGAAGTACGTGTTGCAAAATTAGTCACAGGCTTATTTGACCTTCAAGGTTTGAAGGTAAGAATGTGATATATTAGATACATCTCCCTTCGTCATGGGATGGGTCAGTGGTGACATCTGCACCTGAAATTAACCATTTCTGAGCTACATGACAGCTAAATCTCTCCTAGATATGTCTATTAATATAGTAGCTCTGTAGATGCGATTAAAGGACTACACACACACACTCTCTCTCTCTCTCTCTCTCTCTCTCTCTCTCTCTCTGTTGACCTTTTTTATTGAGACAGTCTTGCTCTGTTGCCAGGCGCCAGGCTGGAGTGCAGTTGCGCGAGCTTGGCTCACTGCAACCTCTGCCTCCCGGGTTCAAGCACTGCTCCCGTCTCAGCCTCCAAAGTAGTTGGGACTACAGGCGAACACCACCACGACCAGCTAATTTTTCTTAGTAAAGACGGGGTTTCACCATGTTGGCCAGGATGGTCTCGATCTCTTGACCTCATGATCCGCCCACCTCAGCCTCCCAAAGTGCTGGGATTAGAGGCCTGAGCCACCGCGCCCAGCCAATTAGTTGACGTTTTAAGGCATTTTTATATGTTGTTCTTTTACATGAAGTTCTTGGTTCAAAGTTGTGCTATGGCACACTTAATACACCAAAGCTTTATATCAGGGTACTGAATGAATTTATTTTTATGAAAATATAGCAGATTTCTCATCGCTACTATGGAAAACAACTACGTGAGTAAAAAAAAATAAATAAATAAACTTCTCCAGCTCTGAAATCCTAAGATAATTAGAGATTATGAAGGGAAGTACGTGAATTCAGCTTTTACCCTAATCGTGGACTATGTAGTCCAACCACTCCTCTTGTCCCAGTTCTCTTATAATTAGAACTTCTCTTTTCACTCGCACCAGAAGAGGATACGGATTTTGGCAAATTACTTAATATGTCTTTCTGAGCATGAAATTAGTGAGTGATTCCCAAAGAAAAGATAAATCTTGAAGCTAAGAGCTGAGATTACAAGTCTGAGCCATTCTTTGCAAAGAGAGATTTCTCAAATCTTAAATGTGTGAAGTTGTTTAAAAGAGTCAACGATTTTCCTTATACAAGTATTTCAACAAATAAAAAGATAGGGCATAGTATATCCAACTCTTAGTATATTCAACATTAAGAAAGCATTGTCTCAGGAAACAAACCCTAAAAAGAATATACTAAACAAATTAAGGAATACTTACAAATATTATAAAAGATAACTATGGGAACATAGGATATTCTAGTATACCTTCTAGGGGACTTGAGAAGTTCCTGTTGAGGAAAAGAAGGTAAGTATTAAAAGTTTAACTGGGGAAAAGATAGGCAGGAGTATATTTGTATGAGAAACTATGCTGAAAACAGCAGAGATAAGAGACTCCGCTACATAAAATGAAATGAAAAAAGTGAAATGACTGCAGCAAACGAAGAGGGGATTTCAGGAGACAGAAGCGGTGACTGCAAAAGGAGTCTTATTATGGAGAATGTTGCAATAGTGTTATGCGATTTCAACTAAAGGCAACAGATATGTTTTAAGCAAGTTAAATACCTGATCAGATTTGTATTTTGCATGTACCATATTGGCAACAAAAATTAAAGCTTCGTATAGAGCTTCAAAGGGAAGCTTAGATTCACGGGCAATGTGATTATGATAACGTTTATTGGGCTGAAAATGACACTAGTGAGTGATGGTCATGGGTAGGTGACTAGAACCTAACCATGTGAGGACAGCTTTATATTAAGCACAAGGAAAGTATAAAGTGTACAAGAGCCTGAACAAGATACAGGTTCTTTAAATAGGGATGATTTGTATAGAATCCCTGTGACAGCACTCAGCACACAGTGGATACCCAGGAAATGTTATCTTCTACCATTACTTATGTCAAATTCTTAAAGACTTGTTTTAATCCTTTAGGACTTTCACACTGAATTACCTCAAGGCAATTCAAACATAGCAGTAAATAACTTAGGATCCCCTTAAAATAATTAAACTTGGAATCAGCTCTCATGGAATTTAGAATTTACTTTAAAGACTGAGATTAAAATAACCTATGACCACCACACAAGCAAAGATCTTGTCTTATTAGACTTTGTATTTGACACTTAACACCTGCATGATAAAGACTCAATGAGTTGTTAATGGATTGAATGTAAATTGAGACAAATCACTTAGTCTGTTTTTCTGAGACTAAAGTAAATCTCCTAGACAAAAAAATAAATTTTTCAACTACTTATGAAGCTCCCCCTTTAGCACTTAAGAAATAGCTAAACTTTTAAAAATATAACAGTCTGAAACAATAGTAAGTACCAAAGCAGATACATATTAAAAAATTAAAAGTAAAAAGACAAGCCTCCATTTATTGTCTGTATTGCTGCTAGGGATAGTATAAATTTAGCCATACTTTCATCCTCATGAAGCTGAAAAGAAATGTGTAGGGAAAATAAGTTATGTTTTTTCTCAGAAGGTTCCAGATTTTCTAATTAGATTTTAATTTTTCAACCAAGAAACATGATACATGTCATGAGAAAGCAAAATCATATTGACACTGCACAAAATAATTGCTGTATTCTAATAAAAACGAAACCAGTGAGTGTGCATGCTTTTAATATCACACATAAATGAAGATTAATTGAAATTATTGTAATTATATAAATGCCCGAGTTGAAAATTCTTTCTACGTTAATACACATGAGGGAAATATTAGCAGCTGTATATTTATGCCACCAATATCAACTGGAAGAAATAGCACAATATATGATTATATTTGTGTGCAATATAAAATCACAATGGGACCAAGCTGATAAAATGGTGATTTGAGTCTCCTTCGGTGTTTGTTTTTTGTTTTGTGGTAAGAACAGTTAACATGAGATCTACCCTCTTACCAAACTTTTTCGTGTACTATACAGCATGATTAAGGCACAGTCATCCATCAGATCTCTGTAACGTATCATCTTGCAGAACTGAAGCTTCATATTCATTGAATGGACTCCTCAGATCTCTTTCAGTCATAGAGTCATTATCAGAAGTACAGCATCTAGATAGGTAATATTCTACTACACTCCTCATTGCTTAGAACATGTGTAACCCCCACTTTTGTCCATTATGGGAACCACCTTTAAGGAGTATAGTGATATAACTGCTATGTCCTCTTTAGTAGCTTGAGTTACGGTGTGAGGTCACAGCACCCATTTATGAAGTCACCAAAAATAACATCTTCCTTCCCAGCACCCAATACTTTTCTGAAATATGGGGACTGATTTCTGTGACAGGCTAATTATAAATGGGAATGCTGTGTCTACAGTGGTCAATCTTTCATGTGTTCTCTATAGAGAGAGAGGAAAAGAAAAAAGAGAAAAGATTGTTTATGTGACAAAGACCCCTGTTTTCTGCTGGACAGTCTCAAGGTAATTGCTTAAGATATGGGGAACATCCTGTTATTCCAAACTATAAGTTGGATTATAAGTATACCTTGGATTATATTAATATCTGCATCATGAAACAGTAAGCCTATCTCCCAACATCACAGACCTTTAAATGAAACATACTTTCACTTTATAACAATGTTTCCAGGGGCAAGAACCCAACCTGGAGAGTCTACATACCATATGATTCTAACTACAGAACATTCTGAAAAAAGGCAAAACGATGGAGACACTAAAAAGAACAGTAGTTGCCAGAGGTTGGTAGGGAGAGTGGGGAATGAACATACAGGCACAGAGGATTTTTAGGGCAGTAAAAGTAATCTGTAACACATTGAAAGGTAGGATACATGTCATTATACATCTGTACAAACCTGTAAAATGTAAAACATCAAGAAATAAACCCTAGTGTAAACTATGTGATATAGGAGTTAAGAAATGATTTAGGCAGTTAGTGAGGGTATGGGGGTCCTCAGTAAGGTTTTAATGAAAAGTAGCCCCAAAATCACTTTCTAAGAACAGGCTGTAAAATCGAGCTGCAGACAGACAAGCAAGCTTGAAGCTTGCACAGGTAAATGCCAGCAAGAAAAAGCTACCTGAAACTAGACTTGTGCAAAATAGGGGCTCTATCTTCCCTTCTCTTTGCCAGCCATGTGTACAGTAAGGAGCAAACAAAATGGCACTGGCCAAGTGGAAAGCCCATTTGCATAATAAGATTGTGGTGAAGGAGCCAGCCTTCCCTGCGTGCTATGTAAACGTCACACCTGATGAGCCAATCTGTGGGTCCTGTGTAAATCAGACACCACTTCGTCAAGCCTGCCTGGAAACCTCGGGGCACTCCACCACAGACCACTATTCTCCTCTCAGAAGCCCCTCTCTCTCACTAGAAAGAGTGTTATTCTTTCTCTTTCTTTTGCTTATTAAACCTCTGCTCCTAAACTTCTCATGTGTGTCTGAGTCCTAAATCTTCTTGGCACGAGACAGCAAACCCCTGGTACTTACTCCAGACAACAATGCCACTCCATATGAACTTTGAGTGGTAATGATTTGTCAATATATGTTCATCAATTGTAAAATGTGTGCCACTCTGGTGCAATACACTGATAGTAGAAGGGGCTATGAATGTGTGGGGTCAGCAGGAAAGCAAAAACTGTGTAGTGTCCATTCAATTTTTCTGTGAACTTAAAATTGTTTTAAAAAATAAAGTCTATAGGAAAAAATAAAACATCTGGAATATTTGACGCATCCCTAACATCAAAGTAATTATTGTACATCAATCTAATGTGAGGTATTATGAGCTATGTAGCAGCAAAATAAGGGAATGTTTTACAACACAGCAAGTGGAAACCTAAACACCAAGGTTTATATACCCTATTATAAGAGCTGTGGAAAAGACATGAAAATGGACATACATTGAGAATGAACTTTTTCTTTTTCCTGGAAAAAAACAGCCAACTGTTTTAACATTACCTAGAGGCTTTTTTCTTTTTTCCTTTTTTTTTTTTAAGACCTTCCCCCAAATTATTAACAGGAATAATTTCTTAACTAAGTAACGTAATTCTCTAATGTGTTTGGAAAAACATGTAAGATGAGTCAAGATGAAGAGCAATGAAAAAGTGGTCCTATCAGGTATAAAAAACAACCGTAGACAACCATGGAGATTTTAACCCTTCCTAGGGTCTGACTGGCGGAGATGTCCATGACATCAGGAGACAGCTGTTTGTCTGGAGACATCACTACAAAGGTTCTGTAAACCAAATTTTTAATGCTTTTTTTTCATTATACTTACAGTTCTGGGGTACATGTGCAGATTTGCAGGATTCTTACATAGGTACACACATGCCATGGGGGTTTACTGCCTCCATCTCCCCATCACCTACATCAGGCATTTCTCCCAATGTTATCCCTCTCCAACCTCCCCCTGCCCCAGTGTCCCTCCCCCGGACCCCTATCCCCCAAGAGACCCCAGTGTGTGATGTTCCCCTCCCTGTGGCCATGTGTTCTCATTGTTCAACATCTGCTATGAGTGAGAACATGCGGTGTTTGGTTTTCTGTTCTTGTGTCAGTTTGCTGAGAATGATGGTTTCCAGATTCATCCATATCCCTACAAACGACATGAACTCATCCTTTTTTATGGCTGCATATTATTCCATGATGTATATGAGCAATATTTTCTTTATCCAGTCTATCATTGATGGACATTTGGGTTGGTTCCAGGTCTTTGCTATTGTAAACAGTACTGCAGTGAACATACGTGTGCATGTGTCTTTATGAAAGAACGATTTATAATCCTTTGGGCATGTATCCAGTAATGGGATTGCTGGGTCAAATGGTATTTTTATTTCTAGATCCTTGAGGAATCGCCACACTGTCTTCCACAGTGGTTGAACTAATTTACACTCCCACCAACAGTATAAAAGTGTTCCTATTTCTCCACATCCTCTCCAGCACCTGTTGTCTCCAGATTTTTTAATGATTGCCATTCTAACTGGTGTTCGATGGTATCTCAATGTGCTTTTGATTTGCATTTCTCTAATGACCAGTGATGAGTCATTTTTCATGTTTGTTAGCCTCATAAATATCTTCTTTTACAAAGTGCCTGTTCATATCCTTCACCCACTTTTTGATGGGGTTTTCTTGTAAATTTGTTTAAGTTCTTTGTAGATTCTAAATATTGGCCCTTTGTCAGATGGATAGATTACAAAATTTTTTCCCATTGTGTTGGTTGCCAGTTCACTCTAATGATAGTTTCTTTTGCTGTGCAGAAGCTCTTTAGTTTAATTAGATCCCATTTGTCTATTTTGGCTTTTGTTGCCAATGCTTTTGGCATTTTAGTCATGAAGTCCTTGCCTATGCCTATGACCTGCATGGTTTTGCCTGGATTTTCTTCCAAGGTTTTTATGGTGTTAGGTCTTATGTTTAAGTCTTTAATCCATCTGGAGTTAATTTTAGTCTAAGGTACCAGAAAAGGGTCCAGTTTCTGCATTCTGCACATGGTGAGCCAGTTTTCCCAACACCATTTATTAAACAGGGAATCCTTTCCTCATTGCTTTTGTTCAGGTTTGTCAAAGATCAGTTGGTTGTAGATGTGTCGTATTCTAAGGCCTCTGTTCTATTCCATTGGTCTCCATCTCTGTTTTGGTACCAGTACCATGCTGTTTTGATTACTGTAGCCTTGTAATAGAGTTTGAAGTCAGGTAGCGTGATGCCTTTAGCATTGTCTTGGCTATGCAGGCTCTTAATGAACTTTTGAAATAAAGCAAATGTGGGTATATGGGTCATTTTTATTGTTTTAAATCCCTGTATCTATTGTACCATGCCACTTAGTATATATGCATTTCCAAAGAAGTACTATGTTATTGTAGGACTCATTGAGCTGAGACTGCATGGTAAAAATATTATCAATGCCCCATGTAGGACACTATCCTCTACTGTAATTATAGAGTCCCAAATCAAAATTTGACAAATATTAAAAGAACATTTAATTATGTGCTACCAACCATGTAAGGCACTGTTTATAGAATTCTGAGCAAAGCCTTTCATGTCTCTACTTATTGGAGTTTACATACTTATCTGAGGAAGTATTAAAAACATGTTGGATAATAAAAATTCCCCACTGTATATGTTCTACAAAAGTACACAAAGCTTATTTTAGTAACAAATAATGAGTATTTTTGATCTAGCTAGGTTAGTGAGGAAAAACTTCTTGAAGGAAGACATATGAGCTGAGTTCAGAGGTGAGTCAACATAAGGTGGAAAAGAGAAGGGAAATAATTTCAACAGAAATAATAAAGCATCTAAAAGCTTTGAGACTAGGAAAAAAAACTGGTAAATAGATGAGACCAAGGTAAGTTGGGTATAGCTATAGAGGGCAATGAGATTTGAGAGGTAAGTAGGGCCAAATTGTTAATTTATATGGTTTCAGGAACCTGATGAAGATTATCATCCTAAGTGCTACAGAAAGCCTTTGGGGGATTTCCAGAAAAGGGGTGAAATGTTTAAATCTAACTAATGAAAAGATCATGTTTAATAAAAGCTGTAGGTATTGATGTAAGAGCTATTTCAGTTTCTTAGGCAAGAGATTAGGCTATTTTCAACCAGGCTGGTAGTGACAGAAAAAAATGAACAGATTTAAAAGGCCAACTAAATTCATCCAGTGGACTGGCTGGATGGATGAAGGATGGAAGGATAAGAGGCCAGTAAGATACAGGTCAGTTTCTTTGGCCTGTCCTAGGAGGACTTTCCGAAGTTATTTTCAGTATACCGCTATCTTCATTTTCTAACACCTCCTACTTTGCAACCTATGCTTCATTCACTGACCGTTCACCATCCCCATACCATGGCATACTGTCATATATTTTCTTTCTCCTGTCCTTAAAATGTTCTATATTTGTGCTCAAGATTAACTAATTTAAACTTTATCTCTTTTGTAACTTTTTTAACATTTCATTCACAGTAAACTTAGCTGTTCTCTGTGACACCATTGTAATTTTCATAAGCTTTATCACATGTTATAGACTGAATTGTACCGCCTACCAAATTTACATGGTGATGTTCTTTTTCCCCAGTAACTTAAAATGTGACTGTATTTGTTGATAGAGCCTTCAGATGTGTAACTAATGAGAAGAAACACCAGGGATACATATGCATCCAAGAAAAGTAATGTGAGACACAGTGAGAAAATGGCTATAAAAAGCCAAGGAGAGAAGCCTCGGGAGGAACGAAAACTACCAGTACCTTGATCTTGGGCTTCTAGTTTCCACAACTAGGAAAAAATTAATTTCTGGTCTTTAAGCCACTACGTATTTTGTTTATGGCAGCCCTAGAATAGCTTCATTATATTGAATTTACGTGTATCTATCTTTTTTCAAGTAGACCATGAATCATAAAAAGGTCATTGCACTCCCACTTTGTATTTCTGCTGTCCAATACAGCGCCTATGTACTAGGTTCGTAATTTAGCTTTATAATTAACTTCCAAAATGGTAACTACGTATTCTCTGAAACATTGTCTTTATATCCTACTCATCTATCTCCAAGAATTTAATTAAACTTCTCTCTAGACCTTCCCTCTACCTGGAGTTTGAGTAACAAATTTCCACCTACCTTCTGTTCATTTCATTGGCTGTCACAACTCAACTTCACACTAAATTTATTCATAACTCATTTAGAGTATTTGTCTCCACAAGTTAACTTCTCTTAATTCCTGTCTCCTTATGCCTAAGTTTGGAGTCTAAGTTTCATTTCATGTATCTGTCCACTCCATCCCACAGATGGTGATACTTGCCCAGAATGTTTCTCCAATGTGTATACATCTTCTCTCTCAGCACTTCTCTCAAATCAGCTTTCCTGTCTCTGTGTACTACTGTAATGGCCATTTTCTTAAGCTTTGTTATGTTTTCCCCTTTTCAAATCCTTTTAAGATACGAATTATTAGTTTATCACTTACATATTCAGGTATATAAAACATCAGGGCCCATTAAAAATACCCATCAATTCATAATAAAGGAAAGAGAACTAACAAGGGACTGAGACTAAAATTTCTAAAGTGTAATAAAAGATCACAGATGGAGGAATATAAATTAATAAGCAGGAAAGGACACAGATGTATGAAAAATGACAAAATATGGTAATGTCAAAGTAATTAACACCTTTAAGTCATAACTACAAGCCAATGAGATGTAGAATCTGTATGTGGCCAGTTTTCAGTTATCTAGGAAGTAACTATGTTGCTGAGGATTATCGCCCATCCCCTCTTCTGAATACCAATCTATTTCCAGTTTGCCCAGCATTTTATTTTTTATACAATAACAGGACTAGCAGTAGTAACTGCATTATACAAAGAGTGTACATCTCCAGAAATGTTATGAAGATTTCTTATTGCTAATGACCAACAAAGATGTCTGGAGGATTATCTTTAAATTCCATTTATCAGTGGAACATTTAATTTGGTAATAAAGTTTATATGAAGATGGATAATTCTCAAATGTTATAAAATGTTATTCTCACTGAGCCTGAACACAAGATCCAAATTTATGCAAAACCCCAGAAATCTATATCACTTCCTTCTTTTCCCCTTGTCAAACATACGGACGACTCAACATCTTAAGCTATCTGTTTCGGTTTTATTTTTCAACTTAGCTTAGGCTTGGAGTTGGTATTTTTTTCTGGTCCAACTTCAAAAACGAGGAAGAGCTATCTGATGAGACATTTGTTAGCATAAGAGAAAAAGAAAAATGAGTGTTATTTTAAGTGGCTTCCAGTGTTTATTTTAAGGTAAGTTTCAAAACTAAACTTCCATTTCCTAATCACCTAAGAGAGTCAATACACAACTTACTAAGTATTACTAAAGGAACACGCATTTATTTCCAACTGTATCTAATTTACTCCCTTCCATTATGCATGCTTAGCTGACTTGGATTGTGTGTTTGCGTGCGTGCGTGTGTGTGTGTGTGTGTGCGTGTGTGTGTGTGTGTGTCTTCATCAAAATCTAAAAAAGACCAAGTGAATTACTTAATTTAGACCCCAATTATAAAAGTATTTAAGACAATTTAGACCCCAATTATAAAAGCACTGTACTTAAGGGGACATCCAGTTTTGAGCTTACCCTATTAATTGCTACCTACAATAACAAATCAAATGCAGGCTGCATGTGCTCACATGTGCTTATTGCAATGGTTTCCTCTACAGTCACTGTTCTTCCAGATTCACGTTTTAAAAGCAAAACAACTGATCTTACAACTTATTTTCTATTTTCCTACTTGGTTAAAGTTTACATTAAATCTCCTTCAATGTATATATGCAAGATGATTAAAGTGGTCAACGAGGTATCCAATTTATGATGTTTCTATTCTATTTTTAAGATTATTTTTCCTGAACACAGATTTCTAGAAAAAAATAATTAGTAACCTATCCTCCAATTGGATAAAAATATTTCACTGACAAGTTAGCTTGTCTAAGGTGTTCATTTGAACACCAGGTAATAATATCTGCATAGGAACTGTACAATCAAGTTGAACTACCAGACAAGTGAGAAAAGCAGTCCAAACTATTTTTAGTTTTAAAGATATTTTAGAAAAATCTTACACTGATTCCTTTAACCCTTAGAAAAGATTCACTGAACATTTCAGGCATTACAGAGTTATTTCCTTATCTTCCAATAATAACATTAAAGTTTTCAACTACAATTCCACATATCAGAATATTGTTCACTTACCCCATTAGACTACAAATTTGAAATAATTTTATTGACTCCATTTTATAGCCATCATATACTTTTTATTCATATCTGTTTCATGTCAGTACATATATTAGGCACCTACATTTAAGTAGAACTTGTCAACACTCTGAAGAGAATATATAAATTAACTTTAATGGTATACCCAACATGCTATTTTATATGACTATAGGTTCCATTTTTTTTAATCAGCTACTCCACAGTCTGAATTACTAAACCATTTACAATGCAGACAGCATGAAGTCAGGTTTCACAGAGATTTCTGAATAACATGGACATTATGACACATTTATTAATAACTATGCATGCTGAAATAAGCAATGCCATTTTTGCAATATGTTCTCTCTAGTGTGAACAAGTGAAAAGATTTTCAAAAAGCCATGTAGCATACACAGCATGCCCACGGCAGTAAGAACGGATTCATATGTGCGCAAAATTTAGACAAGCATGAAAGGCATTTCCCACTTTGTAAACCCTGCTTTTCCATTCTTTAACTTTCCTCAGGAAAGACTGAAAGGTATTTCTGCAGGATTTAAAACTCCCATTATATTCCCCCTTTTCTCTGACATTAGGAATTTTCAACCATTCTAAGAAAAGCATTTTTAATAATGCGTTGTTAAGGATAATCCAATCTGTAAATAAATAAACTGTAAACTGCATATTATCCTAAATGATTGAAGAATTTAAGGCTTCTTGAGTTAGAGCGATGTATTTAGTCATTAAAATTAATATTGATAGTCATGGTTATTTCCAAATAAAGTTAAAGGTGATATAAATTCTCATCTATGGATTTAAAGTAAGTTTTAAAAACTCACCCATCATAACAAATACATTTTGTATTAGTGTTTCACAGTCCATCCGCTGGTCCACAGTAACTTATAACCCTTCCTCACTTCGTCTGAGCCTTCACAGAAGCATCCTCAATCTGCATTTCTTCTAATAATCTGGTAGAAGAAAATTAGTACTTTCCTCTTCTAAATCTTCTTTTAATAACATCCTCTTCAAAATCTCCCTAGCTTCTGCCCAATTCCAAAGCTGAAATCGCATTTTTAAGCATTTATTGGATCTGCAGCACTTCACTTCTAGGTATCAAATTCAATTTTTGATTGTTGCAATCAAATTACCAGAAGTGTATATAGAGGCATAGAGCAATATATGTTTATTATTTCAGTCTTTCTGTGGGTCATATGTTCAAACACAATTTAAACAAGCCCCCTGTGCAGCCATCAAGACGTCAACCAGGAAATCAGGTTTTCACGTTGATGGTGGTCTTCTAAGCTCAAGTGGTTGTCTACAGAATTCATCCTCTTGTAACTACAGAAGTCATGATGGCTTGCTACTTTAAGACCAGAGCAAGACAGATTCTCTGACTTCTGGACCTTCTTTTAAAATGCCTGCCTGGGTTTGTCAAAAACAGCTTTTATTATTTTGAGATACAGTCCATCGATACCTAGTTTATTAAGAGATTTTAGCATAAAGGGCTGTTGAATTTTGTCGATGGCCTTCTCTGAATCTATTGAGATAATCATGTGGTTTTTGTCTTTGGTTCTGTTTATGTGGTGAATTATGTTTATAGACTTATGTATGTTGAACCAGCCTTGCATCCCCGGGATGAAGCCTACTTGATCAACTTGGATAAGCTTTTTGATGTGCTATTGCAATCAGTTTGTCAGTATTTTACTGAAGATTTTTGCATCTATTTTCATCATGGACATTGCCCTCAAGCTTTCTTTTTTTGTTGAGTCTCTGCTGGGTTTTGGTAACAAGAAGGTGTTGATCTCATAAAATAATTTGGGAAGGATTCCCTCTTTTTGGATTGTTTGGAATAGTTTGAGAAGGAGTGATACCAGCCCCTCTTTGTACGTCTGGCAGAATTCGGCCGTGAACCCATCTGGACCTGGGTTTTTTTGGTTGGTAGGCTATTAATTGCTGCCTCAACGTCAGCCATTGTTATTGGTTTATTCAGGGTTTCAACTTCTTCCTGGTTTAGGCTTGTGAGGGTACGAGTATCCAGGAATTTATCCATTTCTTCCAGGTTTGCTGGTTTACGTACATAGAGTTGTTTTTAGTAATCTCTGGTGGTAATTTGTATTTCTGTGGAATCTGTGGTGATAACCCCTTTATCGTTTTTTATTTCATCTATTTGATTCTTCTCTTTTTTCTTTTTTATTAATCTGGCTAGTGGTCTATTTTATGGATCTTTTCAAAAACTCAGCTCCTGGATTTACTGAGTTTTTGAAGGGTTTTTGTGTCTCTATCTCCTTCAGTTCTGCTCTAATCTTAGTTATTTCTTGTCTTCTGCTAGGTTTTGAGTTTTTCCGAACTTGTTCCTCTAGCTCTTTCAATTCTGATGATAGGGTGTCGATTTAAATCTTTCCTTGCTACTCATGTGGGACTTTATTGCTATAAATTTCCTTCTAGACACTGCTTTAAACGTGTCCCACAGATTCTAGTATGTTATGTCTTCATTTTCGTTGGTTCCAAAGCACATCTTTATTTCTGCCTTAATTTCATTGTTTATCCAGAGGATATTCAGGAGCCAGTTCAGTTTCCATGAAGTTGTGCAGTTCTGAGTTAGTTTCTGAATCCTGAGTTCTAATTTGATTGCAATGTGGTCTGAGAGACGTTTGTTATGATTTCCATTCTTCTGCATTTGCTGAGGAGTGATTTACTTCCAATTATGTGATCAATTTTGGGGGTGGGAATAGGGAGGGACAGTGAGGGGTAGGGAGGCTGGGGAGGGATAACATGAGGAGAAATGCCAGACACAGGTGATGGAGGATGGAGGCAGCAAGCCACATTGGCATGTATGTACCTATGCAACAATCCTGTATGATCTTGATCTTCACATGTACCCCAGAACCTAAAGTTCAATAATTCTGCACTTTACCTAATTAGAAAAAAAAATTTTTTTTTTTTGAGGTGAAGTCTCGCTCTTTTCCCATGCTGGAGTGCACTGGCACAATCTCGGCTCACTACAACCTCTGCCTCCCAGGTTCAAGTGATTCTCCTGCCTCAGCCTCCCGAGTAGCTGGGATCACAGGCATGTACCACCACACCTGGCTAATTTTTGTATTTTTAGTAGAGATGGGGTTTCACCATATTGGCCAAGGTGGTCTCAAACTCCTGATCTTGTAATCCACCTGCCTAGGCCTCCTAAAGTGCTGAGATTACAGATGTGAGCCATCTAACTAGAAATCTTAACTGGATCTTCAAAACCCCTTCACTAACAAATAATGTAATCATGCAAATAATATGCCCTCACCTTTGCCATATTTTATTGCTAAAAAAAAAAAAAAATTACAGGTGCTACCCACATTCAAGATGAGGACAGTACACATGGATTTGGGTAACTGGTAATTATTCTAAAATTTTGCCTACCATGCATTTAAAATTAAAAAGTGGCATTATGCTTATTATGGAAAACATGGAGATTACTCAAAAAAATTAAACATACAACTACTATATGATTCAGCAATCCCACTGCTGGGTATATATTCAAAAGAAAGGAAATCAGCCTATCATTACTATATCTGCATTCCCATGTTCATTGCAGTACTATTCATAAGAGCCAAGATAGGGAATCAAACTACATATCCAAGAGATAAATGAATAAATAAAAAGTGATACACAAACACACACATACACTGAAATACTATTCAGTCATAAAAATAATAAAATCCTGTCAATTGCAGCAACATAGTTGGAACTGGAGGCCATGTTAAATCAAATAAGCCAGGCACAGAGAGTCGAATACTGCATGTTCTTACTTATATGTACAAGCTAGTAGAGGCTAGTCTGGTGGTTACCAGAATCTGGAAAGAGAAGGTAAGGGAGGAAATGGAATGAAGATAAGTTTGTTAAAGGGCACAAAAACAGAGTTAGAAAATAGGAATAAGCTCTAGTGTTCAATAGCACAGTAGGGAAAATATAATAAAAAATCATTTAGTATTTCAAAATTGCTACAAGAAAAGAACTGTAGTATTCCCAAAACAAAAAAAATGATCAATGTTTGAGGTGATAGATATCACAATTACTCTGATTTCATCATTACACATTGTATACAGATATCAAAATATCACATGTATCCCCAAATATGTACAATTATATATATATCAATTTTTTTAAAGTAGTCAACCAGGCTAGGCGTAGTGGCTTACACCTGTAATTACAGCACTTTTGGAGGCCAGGATGGGTGGATCACTTGAGCTCAAGACCAGCCTGGGCAACATGGTGAAACTCCGCCTCTACAAAATACAGAAACTTACCCAGGCATGGTGGGGTGTGCCTGTAATCTCATCTACTCTGTAAGCCAAGGCACAAGAATTGCCTCAACCACAGAGTCAGAGGTTGCAGTGAGCTGAGACGGTGCCACTGCACTCCATCCTGGGCGACAGAGAAAACTATGTCTTAAAAAAAAAAAAAAAAAAAAGAGGAAAAGGAGACCAAAATAAAAAATTAAAACTAAGATGAATAAACTAGAAACAAACACAGAAGAGATTTCTATATTATAAAATAATCACTGTAACTAATATTGCCAGTGAAAAGGACAATTTTCTAGAAAAACATATTAGTACAAAAGATTAAAGATGAGAAAAACCTGACCTGATCAATGATGAAGAAAGAAATTCAAAGTGCTATAAAATAGTTGACCATTGAACAACACAGGCTTAAAGTGAGTTTACATTTTAAACTATTAATAAAGTTTAGAAATATTATCTGTATTAATTCATTTTAAACATATGGGCACATACTTTGTTATTGACTTTGAGGCTGTTTATGTTTTTTATTTATATGAGTTTTTATGTAGCTAGAAAACTGTCCTTTTTTCTGTTATGTGTTGTAACTCCAGTTATTTCCTGTTAAAATTTTTGTATAGGTAGGTATTTATTACTATAAATGTTTATTTTTACAGCATGTATTGAAAGCCTTTGGAATTTCTTCAATGTCTCCATCTTTAAAATATATTCTTATTCACCAGGAAAATATTGGTTAAATTTTCATTAATTATGATGTGTTCATTCCAATGGTGAATGTCAACTCTTGATTTGAATGTTGATAATTTCTGCCATAATTTACCAGAGCCATTCAATCTTACCATCCCTTATTTCAAGGTTCCTCCATGTCAAATTGGTGAGAAATTAGATATTCAGTAAAAATGAACAACTTCAGAACCTTAAAAGAAGAGCCTGTGTTTGCTAGTCTTAATTCTTCTGCAATTAGTATTCTCACATATTTGGGATTCCAGCTTAAGCTGACATTATTACCATAAGTAGACCATAGTGCTGAACCAAAATCCAGTCGGACAAGAAATAATTAAAAGGACTGAATGAGCAGATAAGAGAAATGAATTGTGGTTATTTTAGAATACTATTAGCATTTACAGCTTTTTCTGTCTCCCTAATAAGTATCTGTGGAAGTCATTTTTCTTCTTGATGTATCACTTTCTCACGTTAGACATGCATTTTTTATTTTTTATTTTTTAAGATAATATAGCAATGTGAATAAATTACTATTATTTTGATAAATTGACTGGTTGATCATAAACGTATTCTTGAATAATAATCTCATAATAGTGAAGAAACTGCGAAAAAGAAACAAAAGATCTCATATTCCCATTTAAAAAGTTTTAAAGCAACAAAAAATGCTATTATTCACTCAACAAATATATTTGCATTTCTACTATGTGCAGGGTAGTCACAAAACTAAAATAATAAGAAAAAATAATTATAAAGCATGTTTGCCTTTATGAAACTTATATTCTAATAAAGGGAAAGCAATAATGTTTAAGAAATAGGCAAATAACCAAGAACATTTCTGGATATAAAAGGTACTTAGAAGAAAATTCATAAGGCCGATTGAAGGAACCTGAAGAAACAGAGGAACAGGTCAAGAAAATTCTATTTGAGGAGCTAAAACCTAAAGATGAGAAAAATTCAGTTATGCAGAGATGCCAGTAAAAACCAATGAAATAAATTTTTACACAAACTAAAAAGTCAATTACTTCAAAAAATTAAAATGAAGTTATAACAATACATGTAAATATTTATGTTATTACTTATGTTTAAGGATAGAAAGTAAAGGCAAACACAAATGAATGAAAAATTTGATAAATTTTACT
Organism: Cebus imitator; assembly: GCF_001604975.1. Taxonomy (NCBI): domain Eukaryota; kingdom Metazoa; phylum Chordata; class Mammalia; order Primates; family Cebidae; genus Cebus; species Cebus imitator. Next base: position 809,854 of record NW_016107866.1, read on the forward strand.
GTTCAAAATGTGATGTTTTACTAGTGGGAAAATATAAGCAAAAGGAAATGCAAAAAGATGAGGAAAATAACTTGATCACTTATAACTGAAAAAAATATTATACATTCTAAAACAATAAAAATATAGTATCTCAGTAGAAAATGATGGAAACACATGAAGAAATTCACAAAAATAAAGAACTGACGTTTTAAATATTGAAACTCTTTTAACCAATTACCTGAGAGCTGAAATAATCACGTATAACTAAAAAGAGAATGTAAAATAAAACATGGCCTTCCTCAGCATGCTTTAAAAAATCATCTTAAACATGTTGCAGGATAGATGAGTCACTTTCTGCCTTTTGCAGGGCAATTTACAATCATAAAATGTTTACAGCACACCTTATATTACTAGAAATTCAGTATAATTTATTCTAAGAAAAATGTACATGTTATCATGAAGATTTAGAAGAAAGTTTCTTTCAGATATTTTATTTAAATTGAACTTGTAATTAATCAAACAAAAGGAAGTAGTTTAAAAATCTTGAAGGAAAGACCCAAATGTTGTGCTACTCTTAAAAATAATGATTTTAAAGAACATGTATTTTTAAGAAACTTGAAAATATATAAACTGGCAATTAAATTTAAGCATTTTTCGCAGATAACCTCTCATGAACAGGAAGAAAAGATTTACAAATGTATACTATCACTTTGCTTAAAGTCATGGGAGAAGACACAAGACAGTGAAGAATTACTAGAACAATATTTCACTGAAGAAACACGTAGAGAAATTTTTTCAGCAGAAGGAAAATATTACCAAGATACCTCATAAAAAAATATAGATTTAAGAAAGTATGTAAGGGAAAATGGGAATATACTACCTATATTTAAAAAAGTACAATGATTGCAGGGAAAACAAAGATATGTATAAACATGTGTGTGTTTATGTATTTATATATAATTATAAATATGTAATACCTAAAGTATTATGCATATATTACATAGGTTATATTGATTTATATATATTTATATTTATACTTACAAAATATATTTTGTATATTTATAAATATATACATTCATCTATTTAAATGTTTATATAGAGGTATGAACTTGTAGATATCTCCATCACTGGGTCATCCCAGAATACAGTAAAAGTATAAACACTAGACCTTGATAAATCAAGAATTTATAATTTCTAAGGTAACTACTAAAATAGCCATAAAGTTTATAACTATGAAATAATAGAAGGAACAAAAGTAAAAAGTATCAAACAATTAAAAGACAGGAAACAGAATGGTTGAACCATAGAGAAAACAAACAGTAAGATGATAGATTTAAAATCAAATATAGGCAGAATTGAGTTAGGTTATTAAAAATGAATTGAGGAATTCTGGTACCTGGAAATAGCCAAATAGGTTATGTAAACATCCTTCTGAGACACTTCTCTTCCCAGGTCTGCAAGGGGCCTGGTTTCAAAGGCAGGGGTTTCCCAGCTCCAGGCCTCCATCTGGGAACCAGAGGAGTTTCAAATGTAAAGCTCTTTGAGTTTCTCACACCCTGCCAGGCTAGGTAGAGAAAGACAGGTGAGGCTGTTTGTCCCAAAAAACCCGACAAAAGCTCTAGGAGGAGTGGGCTCTGTGATTCAGAGTTGAGGACCAAGCAGCCCATCCCATATCAGAGTCAAAGATCAATCACTCCGGAAGAAGTCTGAAAGAACTACTCTCATTGGACAAGAACATGAATGGGGAGGGAATAACTCAAGGGTTAAAACTCCAGCTGCTCCTACCTAAACTGATTCCTTCTCCGGGTCCCCTCCCACCACAGCATGGGAACTGTCTTTGTCTCTCTCTCCCTAATAAATCGCTTTTCCACAAAACTCTTTGGGTTCACGATATTTATTCAAACAGCAAACTCCCCAGCTTCCAGGGCCCCTTTCCCCATTATTTGTGGTTAGCCACGTCAAGAACCTCTTCAGAACCAGGAGCTGAGTATGCTCTCCCATTACACTACTACAGAAAACAATTATAGTATCTCAAAA
>NW_016107866.1:811974-824915 GCF_001604975.1 Cebus imitator
AAAAAAAAAAAAAAAAAAAAAAAAAAAAAAAGGTGGCATAAAACTGTAGCATTATTGGCTGGGAAGTATGAGAGGATCTAGTTCAGTTCTGGTAGGGCGACTAAAGAGTTAGGATAGGAATTCTGGACAAGAGAAAAGTTACAACGTGAATGAGTTTCAAAATCTATGTATGAATGGATTCACATTTTTGGCTAATGATTGAACTAAGCATACAAAGGGGAAAATGCAGTAGGCCCAACAACATTTGTCAGTTAGAAACAAAACACTGAGTAGATATTTTGGTTGCTACTCATTGCCTAGGAGGCAAAGTTTAGTTTGAATCCAGCCAAGTTAAAATACCTGCTATAGAAGTTTAAATAGCTTGCAGAGAGACAGTGAAATACAGGATCGCTAGAATGTATTATTCAAATTGCCACATACAAGAAAAAAAAATGGGAAAATGAAAACATGACAATAATCAAGAAAAAAAGAGGACTCAGTACAAACCAACTGTGATAGGACTCAGAGGATGTGGTTATTATAATATGTTCAATTATTTGAGGAAAAGTTTTACCTTAACAAATACACAGATAGGAAATGTAGTAAAAAGTAAAAAATATTATTAAAGGGACCAAATAAAAATTCTAGAAGTAAAAGAACAATAAATAAAATGAAAATATACAATGAATGAACAGCAAATTGAAATCAGTAGAAGAAAATATAAGTGACTTAATGATTTACCAATAGGAATTTTACTGTCTTAGGAAAAATGAGAAAAATGGAGAAAAATAAGCAGAGCCTCTGTGACTTATGGAACAATTCTAAGTGGTTTATTCCATATGTAATTAGATTCACAGATGGAGTTGGGTAAAAACAAAAAATCTTTGAAAAAATTTAATGTCTCCAAGTACCACGAATGTACCAAAACATACAAATCACCAGCTCAAAAAGCTCTGCAGACACCAAGTACCACATAGATATGAGGAGACCACATGCAGACAAATACTAGACTGAAATCCAGTGATAAAGAGAAAATCTTGAAAGAAACTTTAAGAAAAAAGATACATTATATACAGAGCAAGAAAATATATAATCATACCTGATTTTTTATTAAAAAGAATAAAGGTCAGAAAGCAACAGAAAACCACATTTTAAATGCAGGCATAAACAAAAAAAATCAAAAATATTGTATATGATAAACCTATACTTCATAAAGGCAAAATCCTTAATAAAATTTTAGCAAAAGAGTCCACAAAATCATAATGCTTCATGACCAAAGGGTTTACCTAAAGAATGTAAGGTAGTTAATATATTTTTTAAAATCCATGTAATTCACCATATTAAAATATTGAAAAGAGCAAAATGATGTAATTATCACAATAGACACTTTAAAAGTATTTGAAGGAAACTTTAACCCTAATGAAGACACCTAGAAAAAAGCCAGTTACTATTATAATGAATGGTTAAAGACAGAACACTTTTCAAGAAATAAACAATAAAAATTAGAAAGGAGAAAATAAAGCAGTATTTGCAGACCACTTAATGGTTTAACTGAACAATCCCAATTAATCTACCAAAAAAAAAAACCTACTAAAACCAATAAATAACTTTGTTAAGCTCATCAGATACCAGGTCAATGAACAAAAAACAATTTTATTTCTACACCTAAGAGGCGGATAAACAGAATTTTAATGATAAACTCTTGCCTTTTACCGAAGTATCAAAAAGCACTAAATATTAAAGAATATTTTTTTAAAATATATCTATTTCAATAGGAACAACATATTTCTTTAAAAATGATCAGAAATTTAAAAAATACTATGTTTAAAATAAGCAACAATATAAAAAATAAGCAATGATATTGATAAAATTTAACTATTTCTAAATTTGTTTACAGATACAACTCAAATCAAAATCTGAGCAGATTTACTTTAGAAATTAAAACATTGATTCTAAACTTTATAGGAAATACAATAGACCTTGAATAGCCAAAACGCTTTTGAAAAATGTACGAGTTGGAGGCCTGACATCTACATTTCAAGATTTACAATATAGTCATAGCATTCAAGACAGTGCCGTGTTAACAGGAAGATGGACATAGAAATCAATGGATAGAATGGAATTCAGAAATAAGGAATTCAATGACCAAGGTAATAATAGTCTTTTTAACAAGTAGCACTGAAACAAATGTAAACTGGTATCTTAAAAAAGAACCTTAACTCTTGTACCATATACAAAATTTAACTTAAAATGTTAGGGACTTTAAATCGTAAATTATTAAACTTTTAGGAGAAAATGTTTGTAACCTTGTGTTATACAAGATTTCTTACGTAAGAACCCAAAAGAACAAATTTAGAAATTGACAAATAGTGCTTCACAAATATTGAAACTTTCTGCTCTTCAAAGGTTTGTATTAAGAAAATGAAAAGTCAACTTACAGAATGGGACAAAATATTTCTGATTCATATATTTGATAAAGGACTTGTATCTAGAATACAAAAAGCAATTTAAAAGTCAATTTTAAGAAGACAATCAACATTTTTAATGATTTTGGATATAAATATAGAAAGCCAGTAATACATAAAATACATTCATTAGTTTTTAAGGAAATATTTAAGATATGAATGCATAGGCATTAGAATGTTTAAATTTAAATAGATTGGCAATGTAAAACAATTTTTATGATACAAGGCAACTGGAAATTATCCCCTTTTGTAATGTAAAATGCTATTATTATTTTGAAAAAGTGTTTGGCATTTTCTAAGACAACTCAATTTACACTTACACACTTCAGTGATTCTACAAAGGAAAGCATATGTACACAAGAAAACCTTTTACATAAATATGCATACCAACTTCTTTTTCATAACCCCAAATTAGAAACAATGCAAAGTTGATTAGCAGGTAAACAGAATAAAATCGTGGTAGAAGAGAGGAGAAACAAGATAATAGAACCCTCTAGCAATAATCTCTCCAGAGAAACATCAATTTTAACAACTATCCATGCAAGAAAACACCTTCACAAGAGCTAAACTGGTGACAAATCACAGTACCTGGTTTTAGCATAATAATTAGGAAAGACACATAGAAGAGGGCAGAAAAGACAATCTCACATTGCCTACACCACTGCTCCCGCAACCCCAAGAAAATCTGTCCACTTCAGGGAATAAGAGGAAAGTGTACACAGACGTATGCATTGGAAACTAGTACCAGCCTTGTCAGAGTTAAAACCCAGTACCAGGCAGAAAACAGTGGCTCCTGATTCCAGGACAATGCCCCCAGACAAATCTCATTGACCTACCATGGGCCAGATGGGAATCTGATGCCCTAGTACGATGGACAGAAATCCAAGCCTGCTTTACCACCAAATGACTGAAGTGACTTGGACTCCAAATAAAAGTAAATTTATTTGTAATTAATTTGTAATTTATTACTTTTATTTGGAGTCGAAGTAGACTTCAGTCAGTTGGTAGTGAAGTGAGTTCTTTGCATGCTTGAAGTATCTAACTTCCCCTTCTGTCACATCTCTTCTACTTCTGATGAGAGAAAAGTTCTCTGTTTTTAAAGGTTTATGTGATTAGATTGGGCACACAGATAACCCAGATAATCCAGAATAATCTACTTGTTTTAAGGTCTATAACCTTAATAACACCTGGGAAGTTCCTTTTGCCATGAAATATATTCACAGGTTCCAAGGATTAGGGACTGAAGGATTTTTTTTTGAAAGGAGGGCATTCTGTCTACCATATGGGCACATATGGTATCATATAAATTTTTTAAAATGACTATGCTGAGCAAAATAATCCAGAAACATAAAGAGCTCATACTATACCATTCAATTTCTCTCATACTCTAGAAAATAACATCTGAAGGCAGTATTGGAAAGCAGATGAGTAATTATATGGGTCTACAGGTCTACTCACTGAAGAGGGTAAAAAGGAATCCTTTAGGGGAGATGGAAATATGTTTATGTTTACTGTTGTGTTTACATGGGTGTGTTCATTTATCTAAACTCTTCAAACCATGTACTTCAGTTACGTTCACTTTAATTTAGGTAAAATATGCCACAATATATTTAATTTTAATGTGTAATTCACATTAGCAAAATTATATGGTTAATAGATGTAGAAAAATATTCAGTATTATTCAGCATTGATTCGTGAAAGAAATAACAATTATCTCTATGTTCATCTACATAGAAAAAATACATGGTGGTATACAAAACAAAAGAGTAAAACAGCAAGAGCAACAACAACACAGCTATAAGCAAATACATGGATATTTCTCAGAATAATGATGTGATAAAAAAACAAGACAGAAAAGATTAAATACAATATGATGCAATTTTTGTAAAGTTTAAAACAGGAAAACTGAATTAGCTTAGAAATTTGCACAACTTTTCATTATAATGACCATTTAAGAACGGCCAAATGAAATTTTAAGATACTAGAAAACAATTTGTCCTCCTTTCCAGAAACTGCATGAAAAAGTAACAGTAGCTTAGAACAAGATAGCCATCTGAATGCTATCAGGAAGAATTTTTTCCACTGAGAAGGACAAGGATATCGAGTAGACTGGCATGCTCCTAACAGATATTCAGGCAGAATGTACTGAGAGTGGAAAGAGAAATGATGTAGACACTGGGGCTGAAGGGGAAGGAAGCTGGGATCCCTGCATGGGGTTGCTGAGCGCCAGGACTTATTCCTAATCCTCAATGTCTCCTAAAGAAGGGATGAGTGAAATATATGGGTAATAGCCCACTCTCGCCACATACCTCTGAGAACCTAGCTGCAGGCAGCCCATTGACTCTCATGGACATTTGAGTTGGCAGGGGGAGCTACCCAGCTAGAAGGTGGAGACAAACTCAATCACAGGCACTTTAGCAGAGGAGATAGCTACAAGGGAACAGTCTTAGCTGCCAATCCCACAACGTTTTCAGTATTCCTCTAGGTGGCTTTGGTTTTGTTATCTGCCAGACCTGGAGAGAGCAGGGCTTTCTTTCTCATAAATGGAGACAACTCTGATCTGTGTGTTCCTCTATTGAATGGCCCCACCTAGAGTCTCTGGCTGTATGAGCTCCTAACACAGCCTTAGCTGCCCCACTGGAGCACTTTTCCTAGTGGCCACCACCATAGCACTTTTGCAGGTAGTCCCTGCCACCCCACCAGAGCACTTTTGCTGGTGGCCCCACAACAGGGCATGTTTCACTGTGGCACTCCACATTAGCCTGTCAGAATACTTCCACCTGGGGTCTTCCCAGCCATGCCACTGTAGCACTTCCACCCACAGCCACCAAAGGAGCACCACCGCCCATGATCTGAGAGCACCTGAGCCTCCCCACAGCACAACTAGTGCCTGGCCTCTATTGGCCAGAGGATAAAGCCACAGGCCTAATCCAAGACTCCCAGAGTTAAAGCATGCAGCAGCCCAGGATTGCCAAGCTGAGCCTTGGCACTCTCAGTGCATCCAGAAATGAAGCCATTTGACTATGCTCAACATGCACCACACTCAAACCCTCAAGGGCAGTAAATAACACAAAAACAAAAAAACACTGTCTAAAGGATAAGAACCTGAAAGGATAAAGGAACATTAGCCCTCACAGATGAAAAAGAACCAATTCAAGAACTCTAGTACCTCAAAAGCTGGGGTAAATGATCACAGCAGCTATCTACCAATGACTCATAGTAACATTGAAATGGCTGAGATGTCAGAAATACAATTCAGAATGTGGATGGCATGGAAGCTCAACAAGATACATGAGTAAGTTGAAACCCAACAGAAGGAAAACAGTAAAATGATTTGAGAGTTGAAAAGATGACATAGCCTTATTAACAGAGAATCAAACTGAAGTTCTTCAAATGAAAAATGTATTACAAAAATTTCACAATATAATTGGAAGCATTAGCAACAGATTACAGCAAGCCGAGGAAAGAATCTCAGAGCTTCAAGATCACTCCTTTGAAGCAACATAGGCAGATACAAGAAAAAGACTTTATAAAAATGAATAAAATCTCTAAAAATAAATATGAGATTATGTATAGAGGCCAAACCTGCAACTCATTGGCCTTCCTGAAAGAGTAGGAGAGCAAGCAACTTGGAAAACGGACTTGAGGATGGAGTCCACAAAAATCGTTACAATCTCACTAGGGAAGTTAACATGCAAATTCAAGAAATTCAGAGAATCCCTGTTACTTAAAGGAGTGCTAAACATGGAAATGAAAGAACAATATCTGTCACCACAAAAAAAAAAAAAAAAAAACACTCAAGTACTAGCCCATCGATGCTATAAAGCTAGTAACACAAAGACAGGACCAAATCCTTAGTTATCAATATTGACCTTGAATGTAATGGGCTAAATGCCCCACTTAAAATGCAGAGTGGCAAGTTGGATAAAGAAGCAAGACCCAACTATCTGCTGTCTTTAAGAGACACATGTAATAACACCCATAGGCTCAAAATAAAAGGACGAAGGAAGAACTACCAAGGAAATGAAAAACAAAATAACAATGGTTGCTGTTCTTTCATGAGATAAAAAAGACTTTAAACCAACAACAGTCAAACAGGAAAAGAAGGGCGTTATATAATAATAAAGGATTAGATGCAACAAGAAGAATTAACTATCCTAAATATATACACATCCATCATTTGCGTATCTAGATTCATAACACATCTCTTTGAAGAGATTCAGATAAGCACACAATAATAGTGGGAGACTTCAACACTCACTGACACCATTAGACAAATTACTGAGGCAGAATTCTGGCAATGATATTCTAGACTTAAATTCAACACTTGACTCATCAGCACTAAGACATCTACAGAACATTCCACTCAACAACAAAGTATGCATTCTTCTTATACGCACATAGCACACGCTCTTTAAATGACTATATGTTTGGTCATAAAGTCTCACAAATTCAAAGCAATTGAAATCATACCAACCACACTCTCAGACAACAGTGCAATAAAAACAGAAAGCAATATCAAAAAGATCTGTCAAAGCCATACACATGGAAGTTAAACAACTTGCTTCTGAATGATTTTTGAGTGAACAATAAAATTAAGGCAGAAATCAAGAAACTCTTTGAAGCTAGTTAAAACATTTGTAAACCATGCATCAACAAAGGTCTAATATCCAGCATCTATAAGGAACTTAAATTAACAAGCAGAAAAAAAAAACCCTAATTAAAAACTGAGCAAGACATGACAACTTTCAAAAGACATACAGCAAGCAAGCATATGAAATAATACTCATTATTAATCCTTAGAGAAATGCAAATCAAAATTACTATGAGATATTACACAAATCAGACCAATCAGATTGGCTATTATTAAAGAGTTAGAAAATAGCAGATGTTGGAAAGATTGTGGAGGAAAAGAAATGCTTTTACACTGCTGATGGGAATGTAAATTAGTTCAGTCACTGTGGAAAGCAGTTTGGAGGCTTCTCAGAGAACCTATAACGGAATTATCGTTTGACTCAGGAATCTCATTACTGGGTGTATGTCCAAAGGAATATAAATACTTCTACTATAAAGAAATTGAAAAATAAATTTGTAAATTACAATAATTTAATAAATAAAGTGGAATTAAATTAAAGCTGGTTTTGTGTTAAAGTTCTAGTCAGAAACTTTAGCTAAGCTAAAGATAAAACAGTCAAATTCAGAAAAACATTTTAGACTTCAAAATCGTTTCAACTCCTAAGAAAAAAATTACCAATCTTTGCAAAAGCAGAAACTTGTTCTATTTTTTAGCTTTCAGAAATATTATACAATCAAGATCAAAGTTTTATATTTTATGCCATACCTATGTCTTCCATTAAGCCTAATGCTCTTTTCATTTTTAGTTGTGATAATTTAAATTCAGAGTAACTAACTGTTCTCACTGAGCTTGTTTGGGTCAGGATATTGTTAGTTTCAGTCAGCCATTCTTAGGTATATACCTTTAAATAAATTTCTAAGTGGATATAACCACATTAAACCGAAAGCTTAATTCCCATCCCAGTAGAATAATAGTTTAATACTTAAAAAAAAGGAGGCAAAGATAGGCAGGTCACTTGAGTTCAGGAGCTCAAAAACAGCCTGGGCAATGTAGTGAGACCCCCATCTCTGATCTATACATATACCAAAAATCAGCTGGTCATGGTGAAATGTGCCTGTAGTCCCTGCTATCTGGAGGCTGAGGTGGGTGGATCACCTGAACCCAGGAAGCGGCAGTTGTAGTAAGCCATGATCACACCACTGCACTCCAACCTGAGTAACAGAGCAAAACCTTGTCTCAAAAAGGAAAAAATAATGCTTAAAGTATTTTTTTTCACTCAAACTGTGTAATATGGCAAAACAAATCAAATGAGTCCAATTTTGTGTAGAATTTTTTCTTTTAAAATTTGAAGGTAATAACTTATAAGGCAGTTTTAGCCCAAATTGTTAAAAGATACTTTATTTTGTAAATTGCTTTTCTGAATTAGTTCTTTATATCAACCCATATGTTCCTTTAATTTTACCAGAATATCTTTCCAGAGTTTCCATTTGGGACACTTACCTATGTAATTTAATCTTCTTTGTATATTTGAAATACAGAGTACACATACTATTTCTTCAGGAAAGCATATGAGGAATACATTTTTGAATAATCCAAAAGACAGACTCAATTTACCAGTGTGTCAGTATTTCAACTTCATTTTTCAATGTGAGGATCTGAATAGTCAATATATATATAGCTAGGTCTTCCATTTATTGAGTGTTTATCTCATACCACATACCACCCTACATGCTTTACATATAATGCTGATGTTTTCTGTATTAAAACCACTTCAGGTAAGAATTACTTTTACCATTTAGCCCTTAGACTGAGGCTCAGGGATATTAAGCACCTTGCCCAAATTTGCACGGTAAGAAAGTCAAAGAGATGGAATTCAAGTCCAGGTCTTTTGACTTAATCATTATATCACATTTAACCATTATATCACACTGCCATCTACAATTTGAGAAAATTTTCAAATGCCTTTAATTTACCTTATTATTGCCCTCAACTCACTTTTTCAATGATTAATTCATAAGGAAAGCAAAAAGTATTTGTTTTCTCAGCAATGGTTAATACCACTATCAGAACATTTATATTTATCATTCCAAATGTGTTCCTGATCTACTTTCTGAAAGTGAAATCAACAGATATTGTAACTAAAGTTAGGGCAATATTTTTCAGGTATTCTTAATTCTTCCTTAATAAACAATTATACCTGTTTTGTAATTAATATTTTATAATTCAGTATTTTCTAAACACCTATGAAATTAATGCTCTAATTATCAAAACTGATTTCTGTACTATATTTCTATGGAATTTTATGTACTGTTAGCCGTATACTTGTTTACACATTATATGCCAAAAGAGAACTGTTTTAAGTTCTTGCTTTTTCACCGATTACACCCATTTTTCATCGTGAGCAAAATGAGAGCTGAGTTGATGGCTCATAAAATCCCCTGAAGTGAATTCATTTTAGGTTGCTCTGCCATTTTATTTTCGCACATGACATGTTTTACAAAGGCCATCAAAGTCATGTTTTCGTTTGGTGTGAGTTAAAAACAGATAAAATCTGAAATTTGGCAGTATAAAATTGTAAATATCTTGTTGACATGCCATTTAATGAAGCTATTTATAACTTCACATTTTACTTAAAGCAATCTCATGCCACATTTTGAAATTTGCTTGTGTGTGGATGACGGAAATTCTAAAAAATATTCAATTAACCTTTGTGTAAAAGGCAGTGTGATATATGGAAAAAATATACAGAATGTAAATGGAAAGTACCTAATCTCTTCAAATGCCAGTCTCCTTAGCTGTAAAAACATAAAATTTTGCTTTTGCAAGGTTGTTGAGAGGACCAAGTAAGATAAAACAAGTATATAGCAAATGACTCGTGTGTAGGGGTAACAAACAGCAAAGAACTCTCATTGTTATTTTACTCCTAAATTTACAGAATCAAACATAAACAACCACCCTTTATGTTTTTAAGTAAATGTTGCATATATTTTATATACATTATCTTTACAACAGTGTGAGAAAAAAGTGCAACTTTATATTTCAGAGTAATAAGAAACGAAGTCTACCTGAGCTAACAGCAACATAGTAACATAATAGAACATTGAGTCTCTCGTAGAACACTTCAAAAAGAAATACTGTACCATCAGCAGTCACTTACAATTTCTTCCCAGACCACCTCTGTATTAGTCTGTTCTTCCATTACTATAAAGAAATACTTGAGGCTGAGTAATTTGTAGAGGTTTATAATTAAAGAGGCTCCTGGTTCTGCAGACTATAGAATCATGGCAGAAGGTGAAGGGGAGCAAGCCTGTTACATGGTGAGAGCAGGAGCCAGAGAGAAGGGTGGGGAGGTATCAAACTTTACTGATTTAATTTTATTTATTTTTTAAATTTTATTTTAGATTCAGAGGTACATGTGCTGATTTGTTCCTTAGGTAAATCTTGGGTCACATGATGGGGTGGTTTACAGATCATTTCATCATCCAGATAATAAGCACAGTACCTGATAGTTTTTTGATTCTCAACCTCTTCCCACCCTCCACACTCAAATAGGCCCTGGTGTCTGTGTTCTCCTGTTCTCTTATTTATGTCCATTTGTACCAATGTTTAGCTCTCACTTGAAAGTGAGAATGTGGTGTTTTTCTGTTCCTGTTTTAGTTTGCTTAGGATAATGGCCTCCAGCTCACCCATGTTGGTGCAAAGGACATGATTTCATTCTTTATTATGGCTGTGTATTACTCCATAGTGCATATGTACCACATTTTCTTTATCAAGTCTGCCATTGATGGGAAACTGTTTTAAACAAACAGATTTCCCATGAAATACCAGAATAAGAACTCATTCATCACCGAAGGGATGACATTAAGTCATTCATGAGGAACCTGCCCTGATAATTCAATACCTCTCACTAGGCCCTACTTGCAACATTAGGTATCCTATTTCAACAAGAGATTTGGAGGGGACAAACATTCAAACCACACTAATGTCACATCTCTGAGCAATTATTTATCTATTTCTTTTGCTTCCTTAGAGTCATCTATACTACACATGTCATATAAATGGAATCATACAATTTGTGGTTTTCTAGGATGGATTTCTTTCTCTTAGCAAAATATTTTCAGAGTACATCCATGCTGCAGCATGTCTCATCAGTACTTCAGTCCTTTGGTATTATGAAATATTTTATTCTATGGATATACCATACTTTGTTTAGTTACTGATATTCATGGATATTTGGATTGCAGCACTTTTTGGCCATTAGGAACAATGCTGTGTAATAAAGGTTATGGCTCCATTATTTGATATTTGAAACTTTTTTCAGTCTTACGTTTTTCTCTTTTCTTTCTGCTCCACATCTGGAAAAGCTGCTTTAAAGAATCTTAAGTACTCTATTCTTTAGAGTCAATATGAATTTCAAGTCATATACAGAAAATCTTAAGCCAGACCCAACACTGCTGTTTATAAATGAGAAGACAAGTTCAAAGTGATTAAGCCCCAGTCACATAGGGTGTAGTCATTAAACATTGGTCTTATCTCATCTTTCTTTTCTTCATTTTTGTTCTTTCCAATTTAGGGTCTCCTTTAGAATCTACAATGCTGTTTTAAAAAGTACCAAATTTTAAACACAAATTAAATCCAGAGTTATTCATGTACATGTTATTAAAATACTTTCATTTAATGAGTTCCTGATTTGTTTTTTAAATCCAAACTTTTTATCACATGATTATTTTTATGCATTTGCTTATATTTTCACAACTGAACATAGGGGATACAGAATATACCAAAGTATCACTATAATGATCATATGAAAATGAAGCCAATAACATGACAAAATTATATTACTTCATCTCCTGACATTTGGTTTAGGAAGACACAATGATTTGATCTATTTTACAAACTATGTTAACAGGTTAATGTACACTGAGGTCAGCAATATGGTGGAGTAGGAAGCCTTGGATCCTCCTCCTTCACCCTGAAATACAATGATTCAGCAGCAATTCATGGACTAATACTCTTTGTAGTAAATCAGAAATTAAAGTGTATTGTTTCTGTTCTTGGAGGAAGCCAAACCAAACTTGTCAAAGCAAGTAGAAAGATTTGAGACACTCCTATCCCGCCCAGTACAACATGATCTGGGAAAGGTCCTCTAGCTCTCAGATGCACCAAGGGAAGGAAAAAAGTTGGGCAGCGCATTCTGTGTTTTAACTTTTCTAAGGGGCTCCCCAGAGGTTTTGCTTCTATCTTGCCAGGCCTGAGCTCTGATGGGTTCAGCCACCTGGCAGAGAATGAAAGTGATAGCTTGAGCTGGTAGACACTACTGATCCTCATCCTTGCTTAGTACAGAGTAAGGGGATAAAAAATCCACCTCCCAGCTTCCCTTGGGGAAGAAATGGGTTGGTAGAGGTTCACAGAATCTGTGTCAAGACTATTATGAGTCTTCTCCTGTACAAGATGAGTATTTGAGGACAGAGAGATGTCTGCTTTGGTGGATGAAGTAAAGATGCACACAAAGTCAAGGAAAATAAAGACATAGGCAAAAATGTTTTATACAAAATAACAAGATAAATCTCCAGAAATCAACCCTAATGAAACATGGTTAATTAATGTAAGAAAAATAAAAAATATTTTTCATAAGAACGCTGCTTAAGATCAAGAAAATGCATGAAAAGTGAGAGTTTCAACAAAGAGAAAATATTAAAATATGTCAAACAGAAATCATGGAGCTGAAGAACACAGTAACTGAACTGGAAAAGTTCACTGGAGGTGTTCAGCAGCAGACTAGATTAGGCAGAAGAAAGGGTCACCAAAGTGAAAGATAGTTCACTGAAAATAATTCAGTCAGAGGAGGAAAAAAAAAGGAATTTTAAAAAGTGAAGAAAATCCCAGCACTTTGGGAGGCTGAGGTGGGTGGATCATGAGGT
>NW_016107866.1:825127-898142 GCF_001604975.1 Cebus imitator
AAAAAAAAAAAAAAAAAAAAAAAGTGAAGAATATTTAAGGGCATTATGGGACATCATCAAAAGCACTAATTTAGGCATTATGACAGTCTTAGGAGAAGAGAAAAGGGTAAGAAAGATTAAAGAAATGATGGCCAAACACTTCCCAAATTCTAGGGGGAAATGGACACCAAGGTCCAAAAAACTCAAAACACTACTGAATAAAATGAACCCAAAGAAATTCACAGTGAGATACATTATAATCAAATTGTCAAAAATCAAAGATAAAAGGAGTATCTTGAAGCAGCAAGAAAAAAAACAGCTTGTTACATACAAGGGAGACTTCATGAAGACTAACAATAGTTTTCCTAGCAACACTGTTACAGGCCATAAGGGACTACAATGATGTATTCAAAGTTCTAAAAGAAAAAATCAGCCAACCAAGAATACTGTTCCTTACCTCAAAGATACAGAATCATAGTATTCTATATGTAGTTACCGCAGTATTCTTATATTATACTAGTCTTATAGTATTATATTACAGATTACTACACTATACCTCAAAAGAATAAATCAAAAACTGTCTCCTATCTACAATGCTGAGGAAGTATATCACTACTAGACCTGGCTAACAAGCAGTGTTAAAGGGATTTCTTTAGGTTTAAATGAAAACTTTAGTGAAACAGCAATACCACACTATAAGAAATTCACAGTGAGATACATTGTATGAAACTCACTGATAAAAGTAAATATATATACACAACTATAGAATACTGAATTACTATAATGGTAGTGGGTAATTCACTTTTGATTCAAGAATTTAAATAACAAAAGTATTAAAAATAACTATACCTAAAAAAAGTTAAAAGATTTACAGTATGAATACAGGAAAATTTTAACAACAACAAAAATATATGGGAGTGAAGAAGTATAGAGATTTCATATGCAATTGAACTTGGGTTTTTATCAGCATAAATATACTATTACAGACTTTTATAGACTGTTATAAAATATTTTATGTAAGTCTCAAGGTAGCAGAAAAGAACCTATAGAACTTACACAAAGAAAAAGAGAAAAGAATCAAAGCATACCAATAAAAACAAACCAAGATACAAAGTTAAGACAGCAGGGAAAAAAATACAAAAGAACTACAAGGCTACTGAAAAATAACTGGCAATAGTAAATCCTTTGCTATCAATCACTTTAAATATAAATGAGTTAAACATGTCAATCAAAAGATATGGTGACTGAATAAATTTTTAAAAAACAAGATCCAACTTTATATTGTCAACAAGAAACAGATGTCACAAAAATTAAAAGAATAAAACACTATTATAAATAATTATATACCAATAAACTGGATAACCAAGAAATTGATACATTTCTGAAACTATACCTTCCACTAAGACTAAATCATGCAGACACAGAAAGTCTGAACAAACCTATAACTAGTATTTCAAAACCCTGTGATGAAGTACTGTGCTAGGACCTGACGACTTCACTGGTAAATTCTACCAAACATTTAAGAAGCAATTGTGCCAACACTTCCCACACTCTTCCAAAAAATTGAAGTGGAAGAATCACATCCAAATCCATTTTATTCAGCATTATTCTGATACCAAAACACCAAAGGGTGAATGAAAAGCTACAGACCAATATCTCTGATGAATATATATGCAAAATATTCAACTAAATACTACAAGACCAAGTGGGATTTCCTGCTAGGATATAGTTCAACATACAAAAATAACCGACCACATAAACAGAATAAAAGACAAAATGCACATGATTGTTCAAATATTTTCAGAAAAAAAGTTTGATGAAATTTAATACCATCTCACAGTTTTAAAAAGTCTTAAAGTAGGAATAGATTAGTTACCTCAACATAACAGAGGCTATGTATGACAAGCCCACAACATCATATTCAGTGATGAAAACTGAAAGCTTTTCTATGAGATTACAAACAGGGCAAAAATGTCCACATTCATCATTTATACTCAGCAAACATGGGCTGTCCTAGCCAAAAGAATTAGGCAATACAAGGGACTAAAAATAGGTGTCTGACTCAGAATGGAAGAAGTAAAATTGTATCTGTTTGAAGATGACAGAATCTTAAACATGGAAAACCCTGAAGTCTCCACCAAAGAACTGTTAGAACTAATAAATTCAGTCAAGTTTCAAGATGCAAAATCAACATACAAAAATCAGTTGCATTTCTAACTACAAATCTAAAAGTGCAATTAGAAATCTCCTTTGTGTTAGCATAAAAATAATATCTTAGAATAAACTTGATTAAGGAAATGAAAGACTTGTATACTTAAAATCTAAAAAAAAAAAGAAGAAGAAACTGAACTCACCACAAATAGGAAAATACCCTGTGTTCAAGCATTAGAAGATTACATAGTATCAAAATGTCAACACTGCCCAATGTGATAAACAAATTTAGTGCAATCCCTATCACAATCTCAGTGACTTTTTAATAGAAATATAAAAAACAATTACTTTTATGTACCTTATTTTGAGATATAGGGTCCTGTTCTGTCATTCTGGCTGTAGTGTAGTTGTCTGAGAATAGCTCACTGCAGTCTCGAACTCCTGAACTTAAGCGATCCTCCGACCTCTACCTTCTGAGAAGTCTTTTGAGTAGCTGTGCTACAGATACATGACACCACACTCAGCTAACCCTTGTTTGTAAAGATGTTTTAGACATGGGGGTCTCACTATGTTGCCCAGGCTGGTCTCAAACTCCTGGTCTCAAGTAATTTTCCTACCCACAGCCTTCCACATAGCTGGAATTATAGGTGTGAGCCACTATGTCCAACAGAGAAAATAATTCTAATATATGGAACCACAAAAGACCAACAAAAACCAAATCAATTTTGAGAAAAAATAACAAAATTGAAGCCATCACAGTTCCTGACTTCAAATATATTTCAAAATCATAAAGACAAACACATGTAGATCAATGAAAGAAACTAAAGACCAAGAAATAAGTCCAGATATCTGGTGTCAGCTCAACTTTGACAAAGGTGTCAAGAATATACGATGAAGATATCCACATGCAAAAGAATAAAATTGGACTCCTATCTCACCGGCATACATAAAGATCAACTCAATATATATTACAGATTTAAACATAAGACCTGAAATTATAAAACTCCTAGAAGAAAACATAGGGAAAAAGCCTCATGATATTTGTCTTAGAAATTGTTTAACGAATCTGACATTAAAAGCATAGGCAACAAAAACAAAAATAGACAAGTGGGACTATATCCAACTTAAAATCTTCTGTACAGCAAAGGAAATAATTCAGAGTAAAGAGAAGCCTAAAGAATGAGAGAAAATATTTTCAAATCATCTATCTCATCAGGGATTAAGCTCCAAAATATATAAGGAATTCCTATAAATCAATAATAAAACAATCCTGATTATAAAGGGGGCTAAAGACTCAACATTTCTCCAAAGAAGATATACGTAGGCCAACAGCTAAATGAAAAGGTACTCAATGCTACCACTTACCACGGATATGCAAATTAAAACCAAAATGAAGTATCATATCATACTCAGCAGTATGACTATCACCACACACAAAAAATTACAGTATGAGCTGCTATTAAGGTGAAGAAATTGTCACCCATGCATGGTGTCTGTGGAAATGCAAAAAGGTGCAGTTAATTTTGGAAAACAATGTGGAGGTTCCACAAAAAATTAAAAATAGAACAATCATATAATCCAGCAATCCCACTGCTGAGAATGTATCCAAAATAATTTAATTCGGGATCTGAAAAATGATACTAGCATTCCTATGTTTATGACAGCAACAAGAAGACCTAATGTGAAAACAATCTAAATGTCCACTAACACATGAATGAAGATACAATGGTATATACACACAAAAGATTAAAGACATCCTGCCATTTGCAATAACATCTGCGAACCTTGAGGACATTACGTTAAGTGAAATAACCCAGTGGTAGACAAAAATACACTGCATGATTTCACTTATATGAGGTATCTAATATAGATAAATGTATAGAGTCAAAGATTAGAAGGGTAGTTTAGGGGCAAAAGGAAGCTGTTGATCAGGGTCTTAAAGTTTCAGTTAAGCAAGATGAATAGTTCCAGAGATCTGCTCTACAACATTGTACCTGTTGTCAACAATAATGTATTACACACTTAAGCATTTAAAATGGTAGATGTCATCTTAAGTCTTCTTACCACAATAAAATAAAGTAATACATTAATATATAGATACATTAAAGTTGGAGTAATCTATAAAATATTGACAAATGACTATCACATTTATAATATGTATATAAATGAGCATTAACATAAATTAAAAATATTTGCCATGATGCACTTGAAATTGTTGACAAATTTCTCTGATATTATCATTGATAAATTTTCCTAATGTTATTATTATCCAAGGCAAATGTAGCCAACATTTTTAGGCTTTTCTCAAAATATTTTTATCTTGCCAAATTGCTACCATCATTTTGGAATTCTTCCAGTCATCTCTGTACTCTTTGTCAGCAAGGAAAAGGATGGGGAGCGGTTGATGTAAAGAAAGGACAGTGCTTTAATCTTACAAAAGTGTTTGATCTTGGAGACATGCCATACACTCAATGTCAACTGTGCCTACTTTCCTGTGAATGCAGTTGGGGTTACTGAAACATTACTTATTTGACACGACGCTGTCTGTGAATTGGAGGAACAAAGAACAGCTATCAAAATCTATATTAGCTTAAGTTTCCAGACCTAATATGGAAAATTTTATATCATCAGACAGTACGTTCTAGTGATGGCCATAGACAATGCCATTACCTCCTTTGAATTATCTCTTCCATCAGTTGTTCACTTACTCTTGTAACTACGTTCTTTATGCTACGCGGTGTGTTAGCCCCTATCATTACTCTGTAAAGGGCATTTTCTATGATCATGCAAACCAATGCACTAAAACAGTTTACCTACCTTTAAGCCACATATGACCAGAAGGGGACAGAAATCACTCCCAGAGATTAACGCTGGAGCAGAGGCTGTAAACATTGTCTTTGCATTTCTCGTATTTATATCTATCATTTAAAGAATGCTATATTTGCAGTAGATGAGCATTTCACTTTTGGAATAAATATTTTCACTTAATCTAATGTTCCACTCTGCATAGTATGTTTATAACCTTCTTATTCATTAATATACTCAAGAAAATGTTGTCATTTTCAGCCAAAATTTTTTATCTATTCTATGAACTCAACAAATATCTGAGAATCTATCAAGATTCTACAACATCTAGTATACGAAATACATACAGAAAATCTACTGAAACTACTGAATCCAAACGAATAAATATCATTGTTAACACATATCATTAATTACTATATTCAGGACAAGAGAATGTTTACATTAAGGAACCGAGGTATGAAACATGTCAATATCTGACCTTCTATTTGAGAATGTAAGAAGCATATGAAAGAATTTTAGTTTACATTATGTCCTGTTACTATTTGATAATGTGAGAAAAAGTTCTGCAATATATATTTTAAATTCTGAAAAAACTTTGTAGACCAAGATATGGCATTTTAAAAGTATGTTCTATACTTACACTCAACAATAACATATTGTACACTTAAACATCTGTTAAAAGGATAAGTCTCAGGTTAAGTATTCTTACCACATAAAGTAATTTTTAAAAGCATATCCTAAAAAAGAATGTGTAAAGTGTTACAACCTAGGTTTTTTTTAAAAAATTGGCAAAGTAACTGTGCATTATTATGAAACTTCAAATTATGCTTTTGAAGAATCCTGCCTTTGTTAAACTGTGATAAATTCATATTGCCTTCTCTTCAAATAAAGACTAATGAATACATCCTGATAAAAGTAACACAATGTTCATTTTTAATAGAATTCTAGTCTTACAAATTATTAATACATACTTACAGTATCTGCAATATTATTGTGGAGAAGCATTGTACACAACTGTGACTATTATTAAACTTCCTTAATTGTCACACTCATCCAGTTTAAAGACACATATTGAATCATAGGGACTGTTGTTTGTGTTCGACATAATCCAATTTTTGAGAAGTCTACTTTGAGAACCTACAGTATCTATAGCATCTTGGTAATACTATGAAGGCATATATTTATGTAAACTCAAGTAAATTAGAAAACAAACACATACTATGTATTTTAAAAGGTTATTCTCTCATTATTTTTTACTTACATTTTTAATCTTTTCCACCCCTTTGACACAAAGTTGTTGGGTTTTGTTTGGTTTTTGAGACACAGTCTGGCTCTGTAGCTCAGGCTGGAGTGCAGTGGCTCATCTCTACTCACTGCAACCTCTGCCTCCCGGGCTCAAGACATCCTCCTACTTCAGCCTCTGGAGTAGCTGGGACCACAGGTCCATGGCACCATGCCAACCCAATTTTTGTATTTTCTTTAGAAACAGGATTTCACCACATTACCCAGGCTGGAATCAAACTCGTGAACTCAAGTGACCTGCCTACCTCAGCCTCCCAAAGAGCTGGGATTCCAATAAAACAAGACATTTACACTGTTTTATTTTTGATATAATTATTATGGTGAGCCTTAATCTTTGTCCAATTATCCAATCATTTCCCTTTATGAAAATTTCTAACATTAGAATTCCTGTCAAAAGGATAGGTGTATTTTTTAATTTCAATACACCTTAACAAAATCCCCCAAAATTTTCACTTTACTTTTATTCCTAACATCAGGGCTAAAGAGTGCTGCTTTTCTCTAATCAATATTGATCTCAAATATTAAAAATTATCTCTGCCTAAGTAGTATCTTGCTTTACTCATGGCTTTGACTCCTATTAAACTCGACATTTACCCTCTTAGTTGGCCACTGTATTTATTATATGAAATGCCATTTTGTGTCCTGTGTCCATTTTTTTCAGTTGAGTAGTTTGTATTGCTTCAAAAAGAGCCCTTTAGATATTAATTCTGTTAACTTTTATTTAACCTGCCCACATGTTACAGATATCTTTTCAAGGGTTTCTCCTGGCCTTTGTTTATTGTAGTTTTTGATATACAGAGGTTTTAAAATTATACATAACAATCACGAAATGTGTAAGTTATTCACAGCACTAAAATGACATAAATACATAGTTGGGAACTCCAAGTCTCCTTAGGTCTCAGATTCAAAGCCAATGTACCTTTCCCAGCCCTCTCACTGTGCATGAAGGCACTTCTTCTATGCCTCGAGGGCTCCTCTGCTTCCCCACCATAACACATAACAAACTGCATTAACAGTATCTTTTTTTCTTTTCTCACTCCACCCTCAGACCATAAGCTATTACAAGTTATAAGCAAACTTATTTCTCAGTGTAAATAAAAATTTTACTAAATGAAGTTATTCTGTCTCTCAATTATTTTCTGATAGTCATTCATAACCTGTATTTAAACCAATGTTACAATTGCACTAACCCAGATATACTGGTAAAGCACTTAATTATGTAAGCATGTAGTATCATGTACTTCTTCAAAATATGGGTCACAATTGTAATACTTATATTAGTTATGTCACTGTCAGGATAATATTGTCTCTCTAGAGATAAAGCAAGTCTATTTTGTGCATTGCCAGATCACCATTATAGTTCATTAACTGTAGTAGGTGTAGAATAATTGAGAATTATAAATCAACAAATAGTATACAGAAAACCACACACCTCTAGAAAAAATATATGATTTAGAATACAAATAATACATACAAATGTATATACCTTTGTATCACGTATCATACATACATATAAATATATATATAGCATTGTTCTC
Source organism: Cebus imitator (assembly GCF_001604975.1). Classification (NCBI taxonomy): domain Eukaryota; kingdom Metazoa; phylum Chordata; class Mammalia; order Primates; family Cebidae; genus Cebus; species Cebus imitator. The sequence goes on from NW_016107866.1 coordinate 832,903, forward strand.
ACCTTTTTGAAGATAATTTAATACTTTAATCCATATTGTATTAGGGAACAATAATAATAGGGAATACTCTGAAGAATATTTCTAGGTAAATTTCTGCTGTCATAATTATCATATTGAAATAATTCAAGAGCCTATAACAAATTTTAAAATAACCATCAATGTCATGCTATCAAATACTTTAGAGCAAAAGCATTTTACCTCAAGTTGCAAATAATCTTTTTAAAATTTTTTTATTATGAACTCATTTTACGTATAAGCAGCAAAACACAATGCTGGACAGGAGAATAATAAAAACAGATGGAAGACATTTTCAGTTGGATGACCTTTCAGTTCACAGGCTTGGATAAGACTAAATCTAGTTATGCTAAGTAACTAGTGGTAACGGTGAGCACCTGTTCTGTCTACTAAATGCATTCAACCTTTGCTTCTGGGTTCTTCAGAATAATGGGAACTTGGTGATGGGAGGCAGATGAGATGTGAAGTTGATGTGACTTTACAAGCCATTCTAGTAAAAACTCAAGGGTAAAAAATGTACAACCCTTTAAGACAAACTACAAAGACGACAAGCATTTGCTTAAAGCCTTTTCTAACTACGGCGAAACGGAGGAAATACTTTTATATTTTAGTCTTTCAGCATGATGGGTGACAACAAAATCAAATTGACTTTATTTACATATTTAATAATATCTACAAGATTTAAATTACATAAAACTCTTTTTTATTAAACTAATAAATTGTTTTGCTTAACAGGAAGGTACATTAGCTTAGGTGCTAGCATCACCGCCCCCACACGGTGGGGTTCTAGCTGTATATTGTACCAATTATTATTAAATAGCTCTATGAACTTAGGTAAGTTTCCAACTTTCAGGTGTTCTTGGCTATAAACTAGGGTTTATAATTCTTTTAATAATTGTTTCAGTAGTTAATTGCGAGATTTTATGTAAATGAAAACACTGTAATTATTAAGATTATATAAAAAACCTAAATTATAGTATTTTCATAGGTACCGATTATTGAGTATGAATGATAAAATATCTAGGTCCACAAAGCATAAAATTTGAGGAGCATTTTAAGAAAAAAAGTAGCTATTGATCTTGCTACTCTTATATTTTCATTTTTTAAAAGTTAAATTCACTTTTAGAATTATGTAGAAATTACCGTATCTTATCACTTTTAATTAAGACTACTTAATAATTATTTTGAGTAAGTCTTGAAAGAGCTTATCATAGCCCCTTATGCTTTTGCAAAGCTTTTCTCAAAAAGCTCATTTGAAATAAGAATTTCGATTGTTATTTACAGACAAGATCTCTCAAAAGAACATGATGAATCCTGGATGCAAAATCTTTTGATTTCAAATCCGATGTTTCTACAAGGCATTTAATAATATATAGTTACTAACCTCTGATTTATCTATAAGGCAGTTCAAAACATTATAAATATAAAAAACTGAAATCAGTGATCCATTAATTGTGGAAATGTTGAGTATTCCCCTAAGTAATGAAGAATGTCCTGATATTTATAGCTGTAGCACAGTCAGTCAACATTCCATGATTTATAACATCAGCAAACTCTGACCAAACTCATTTGATTCAGCTGTTCAATGATTATGGCATCTGGACAAAGTATTAACTCTTTATGCGATCCAACTAATTTCTCTATGCTACAGATCAGATGTTTACTCAACGGTACTGAGAAAAAGTATATGAAGTCCTAATTCCTAGTACAGTCTATACCACCACTAAACCTATGACCTCGGGCAAGTCTCTTCATATCCTAAAATTTATCTGTAAAATTACATAACTACTGATTAAAACCTGTCACAGGAACTCAAAGCATCCAGCTACAAAAAAACTATATAATTCTATGCGTGTCATAGGGCTAGTCACATAGTAATTTTTAAAAATATATTTTATAAGTGAATAAATGAACAAGCACAGAAAATAATGAAAACATTCTAATTCCTGAAATCTACTTGGAATTGTTTGGGTTTGCGCTGATCTCAGGAAGTGGAAAGTGGTAGTGTGGTATAATGACATTATTACAACACGAAATAAGCATTTCTAAGTGAAAGGAAGGACAACAAAAATAGAAAATTTTAAAATAGTTGAAAAAATATCTAAGGGATACTAAGCTTAATACCTGGCTAATGAAATACTCTGTACAAGAAACCTCCACAAAACAAGTTTGTTTATATAACAAACCTGTGCTTGTACCCCTAAATTTACAAACTTGAAAAAAAGTTGTAATTCACTTAATTTTACCACCCGTCCACAAGTACAGAATAATTTTATAAAATGAGTATTCAGTTATATGAAATAAATAAATATAAAATAAGTAGTAGCAATAATTAAGAGTCCATTTCATAACTGGTATTTATTTTGTTTACTTATCCAGCCAACCAGCTATCAAGCTGGGAATTACTTTCCTGTAGCTCACTTTTGCCTAAAGGAAATACCTGGACTCCACAGCAGGACATTTAAGACCTTTCACAATTACTACTTCAACCTCATATTTAGGCACCCTTTTGCCCTTGTTAAACGCTAAACTGAGACATAAAATTTTAAAGAATTTATTTGAGCAAATAATAATTCAAGAATCAGGCAACCAGAAACTGGAAGCAGTTTGGGAGCCCTGCCAAGCGAACCCGAGAGGAAGGCTTTTATAAGGCAAACTGAAATAAAGCCAAGAAAATAGTTGATTGGTTACAGTTATACAGTTGCCTTATTTCTTCTATTTTGCTGGAAAGTCCCTAGTTATAATAACTAGTTGGCAGCTTCTGATTTGTTAGCCTTAAGTTTTATTTTTCTCAAATATAGACATCTACAAGAAGTAGCCCAAGTTAAGTTCTGCTTATATGTGCAAAACTACACAAGACTAAGGTCACTTATGAGACATAACTGGCTTTGTCTCTCTAGGCATTCTGCAGGCCTTACCTTTGTTTTAATTTTCTTTAACACTCTCAAAAGCCACAATTTAAGCATCACAAACTACAATTTCCTCCAAGGCATGCAATTTTCCTCCTTCATGCTCTGTTCATAACCTCCTCTTTTATCTAAAATGCACCTTCAACTTATCTCCCTGGAAGATCTTTATGTATTCTTCAGATCCCAATTGTAAGTCACTACTTTTATTAATTTTTCATAGCCAGTGCAGATTTCATTGCATATCCATTTGAGTATCTATTACCTCATAGTACACATAATGAGTTTCATTTGTTGAGTTATTATTTAGATAAGCTACTTGGGCTGCATTGAAATCATTCAAATGCCATTGCTTAGAAGCAAGTATTCACCATTCCATTAACTACCTACCAGGCTTGTGTTTTGCCAAATGAATTGACTAAGCAAAACTGCTTAGGGCAATAAAGGCAAGGTAGAGTCTCTGTAAAAGAGGAAAGAGTGGAGAAAGGAGGTGGGCAAGAGAACAGAGAAACCCTGGAGAGAAGAACATATATACCTACTGGAGAAATTCACTAAGTTTCTGGTACGAACTGACAGTACGAGTGATCTTCCCACTAAATCTTTAGCAAATTATTTCATATTAAAGACTTTTGAAATTCAATCAGTCTGAAGGAGAGGTGTAACAATGTACTAACTGAATTCCAAAATGATTCAAAAAGTCAAAGAAGACTGTCAATGAGAGCTCTGCCATCTGTCATCTGCACTGCCAGCCTACGAGTTCCTCCAGGCAGGATGTCATCTTTGTAGCTGATGTCCACCAGAGACTCTAAATAGGTGCTGGGGATTATGAGTAAAGCTCCTACACATTTTTAATCCTTGAAAACCATGAAATCCTATCTTTCATTAACATGGTGAGCTGAACTTAACGAGCACAGTCATCTTAACCCTTTGAAAGGAACAGAGATTCTGATATAATGATGTACCTAAACCTGTAGCAAATACATATAAATATCAATAGCCATGACTATGTAGATATTCAAGAAAATATTTGTCTATTTAATGGGAAGTTATATGATCTCCTTAAAACTTTTTACTTTTTACACGTTTTATATGAAGTTTTCCAAAAATTTCTGGTTTAATATGGCTTTCTAAATATTGGTATTAGAGCTAGGATCTATCAAAATACATTCATCTTCAAAGAATTACCAACTACACAATGACTTTTCTACATTCCTTAATTAACTCAATCACATTGTTTTTTGCCAGCTAATTATGATGTCTGTTGATGCTGGAAATAATGAAGCTGAAAAGCGAAATTTAAACACTCAGTATTGCTCAAGATGGAAATACAGCATATTTAAAAGCATAGTATCAGGGTAAAGAATTAGAGAAATAACCCTAAATACATTAAAATTAATGCATTACATATTTTGATACATTCCAAGTAATAGTTTTAAAAATTGGGTCTAAATCTAATCACTTCTATCCGTTTATTGCAAAAATCCATTAGCACTTACCATTACAAACTTTAGCACCTCATGCACACGTAATTGCAGGTGAACAGATTTATCTATCTATCTATCTTTCTATCTATCTATCTATCTATCTATGCTCTCTCTCTATATATATATATATAGCATTTCTACATATATAGAAATCTATGTAGATACAGCATTTCAAATATATTTAGAGAGAGAGAGAGCTATCCACATATAGAGAACATTTCTTTCACCTGGTTTCTGCATAAACACCTTAAGATTAGACTTAGATAATTTTATCTGTAACAGAAAATTAAGGAATGTGACTAGTGATACAGTACTCTCCTTGGTTTGGTCAAAGCCTGCGCACCACTTTAGCATATTTCATACATGGCTTAACCATTTTGACTGAATTCACAATTCACTGGCGTGATCAAGTAGGCTAGTCATTTCTGCTACATTTAAGCCTTTGGCATCATTTTCTCTGTGGAGCAAAATGAATCCTGTAACCCCTTGTTTCTGAAGCTCTGCAAGACATTTTGTATCCTGAAAAACTAACAAAAACACTAGGAAGGGGAAGCACAAAAGTCATATAGAGACTTTTAATACTTTCACAGTCTCTGCTGGAATATTCTAGGAATTTCTATGCCTACGTCCAACTGTGATGCCTTCTCTCATTTAAAGTTTTAAGGAGATTACATAACTGAATAAAACTTTCATATCTTTCAAGTCATTAGCTGCAGGAGTCTCATTTTTTTGTCTTCACTCAGCCGGGTCCTTTTATATTAGGATCCTATTAGCTGGCTTTGGAATGACAACATAGCTTGGCCAGTTCAATCACCACATTTTGTCTGTCATTTTCCTCTCACGCACTTAATGTGTGCTTTGTACAAGATGAAAGACACTTAGTGCAAATTCGCCTTGAAAACGAACACAAATAAGTTCACATAGTCATAAATTAATGACAGGCAATCTTTCATTTCTACCTGCTTATATCCTTTTGTCTGATTGCTCCTTTAGTCCCTGTCCTCTGAAGTTTCAAATCAAGAAAATTTAATGCCACCTTTAAGTATAATGAGAATGGATACATGAACAGTACAGGGAGAAGCATTCTCAGTCATTGTCCTATTGGGCTCAATCTGGGTAGTATGAATAACAAATATGCTAAATGAAAGAAAGAAAACGCATATTATGCTTAGAAGCAAAGTAAAAATCAGTGAGATCATTGGCACACAGAAGGAAAACAGATGCATGTTGCTAAACATCCCTTAGCAGATGTTTTCTATTCCTTATGATACTGTTATCACAAGTATAATAACCATACTGGTACAAAGCTTTTTGTTTAAATGAGTGTGTTCTGGAAACCTTGACTTATTGACAGGGCTAATATTAGGATGCGAAACTTTCATTTTTAGACTGTTTTCATATTTAAACTATTTGACAATTTAAATTATCTTTGTTATATAAAGTCAAAAGAGATTTTGTTCTTTGTGTGTGTATGATTATGTGGCTACATTTTTAATGTCAGCTTAGTCGCTAGCATTTTGTTAAAGAATATATAGCAAGAATGAGAGCAATTACACATCTATGCAACCATGCTTCATAAATTCTTCTATCAGAGAGACAGTGTGATGAGAGAGTTAAGACTAAAGAGCAGACTCCTTGGACCCAAATCTCAGCTCTGTCACCTTCTTGCGCTGGGAGCTTGAGCAAATAACTTGTTCTCTATACCTCAATTTTCTCTGCAAAGTGTGGATATTAGTTCCTAGCTAGTAGGGCTTAAATATGAAATATGGTAATGACAAATAGCACTGTCAATTTGTCCTGGTTGATGTTGCAAGACAAAACATCAAATTTTTACTAGATAATCTTGGGTTTAAACAACCTACTCAGAGTCTGAAGGAAAAGGCATCAGCATAATATAAAATAGTTAAGATTATTATTTATGCTAAAGAACTATTCCATTATGCTTTACGGGTTTTACAATAATTATAAAGATAAACTGGTTGTTGTAGAGACCATAGAGATGTCACTTTTCCTCTATTTCTGAGCCTTTCTGGTCTCACTCCTAAATGTGCAATAAATCAGAAATTCAAAATTCATGTAAGCTAACAGCATAATGTCTCATATACATAAAAAATTCTGAATGTGTCTAATTTATGTTGGCTATTTCCCTTATCTTTCACTTCAGTAATTCATCAGTAAATTAAAAATGGCAAGTAAGTAACCATAAACCTAAGACTAGCCTGATACAAAGAATCTTACTGGTATAGCTCCCAACATCACTGTCCTTATCAATAAGCTAGTTTCTGGCCCTTTCCCCAACTCACCATTATTGCTCAAGACTACAGAGCAGAGCAAACAGGGAAACAAAGTTATGACTTAATGGATGCCAACAAGCATGAAGAAGTAGAAAGCAATGTATCCTCTCACATTTCTACTCTTTGGCTTTTGGAGAGAAGTTAAGGAGATCATGCCAGTGTCCCTATGACTTATTCAAAGTTCAAATCTGATGTGCATTGGAGAAGGAGGCAAACTGTAGAAATATCCAGATAGGAATAGGGTAGGGAAGAACAAGTGCCAAGTAAAAAAGGAAAAGCCCCTTAAAAAGCCATCAGATCCCCTAATAACTCAATCACTATCATGAAAACAGGATGGGGGGGACCAACTCAATTATCTATTCACCTCCCACAAGGTCCCTTCTCCAACACAAGGGGATTATAATTTGATTACAATTCATAAGATTTCAGTGGAGGAGAAATAGGGGAGGAACAGTGGGGGTGGGGAGTTGGGGAGAGATAGCATGGGGAGAAATGCCAGATATAGGTGATAGGGAGGAAGGCAGCAAACCACACTGCCATGTGTGTACCTATGCAACAATCTTGCATGTTCTTCACATGTACCCCGAAACCTAAAATGCAATTTAAAAAAAAGACTCTTTATGAAATAAAGACTGTAAAATTTAAAAAAATTTAAAAATTTAAAAAAACATATTTCAGTGGGGACACAGAGCCATATCACATCAATGACCTTGTTATACTTCCTATCCAAGAAAAGCAACTGTACTGGAATATATAAAAATTGGTCTGTCTACAGTATTGAAAGGCCAAATATGTTTTAAGAATCTAAATAAATAAATGCTTTTTCTTGGTTCAAAAACATAAAACAAATAAGATAAAAAGTGTGGCTTATCTTCTAATGAATGGAGAAGTGGGGTTGTCTTGGTTTCGGTTTGTTTGGGGAAGAGGTTGTAAGTGGCAGGTAATTAGTCTTAGACTTAGCCATAGCTTTTGGGTTTCATACACAGAAAGTGTAGAAGGGACGAGAAAGCACTTTTCAGCAAAGAAACGAGGATGCATGGAGGCCCAGAAGAGATTAGTGTGGTTTCCTGGGGTTACAATTTGCATCCAATTTGTAAGCAGTGGAAACCCAAGGGTCACATTTCATTCGCACTACTTAACGTATTAGCCTTCCTTTAAGAGAGTCTACAAAGCACACACTGAAAAAGCCTTTAACTTCCTTTACTGGATAGTGCTTAACAAATCCTTTCTTTAGAAAAATAAAAAGTATGTTTTTCATTCTGAATTAATTATATCTTCTGATGCTTATCTAATCTAAAACCAAAGTATGTGATAATTCACAAGAAAAAAGAGAGGGTAGAAAGGTATTGTTAAGTATGCCAGTATGACCGTAGTATAAACATTTTAGCCACATTATCTTGAATTATCACAAAATATTCTAACATTTTAAAAAAGTGAACAAAAACTGACCAAATTAAGTTTTTGTTAGGCAATTGTTTCCCTTTTTTATTAAGCATACAAAATATATTTTCTAAACTGCCATGCACTGGGGTCTGAGTACCTTTACATTTTTAATTAGACCCCAGAAATATACCACTGAATGGATTCAGGCTTAACTGAAGAATAATGATTCAAAGAGACAAAATTTTAACACAGTTACAATTGGCAATTTCAAAGATAAAATATTAGTTCTTAGTAAATGATTGAGAATAAAATTTTCCAGTGTTTTATCTAAAACAGAGAAGAATATAGTAACAGGCATATACAAATTCTGGTCTCTAGAGGTGAGTTTTCAGGAGCCTTCCTTCACCAGGCTTTTCTTTTCTAAGATACATGCGTCAGGCACACCTGTTCATTGCTCTCAGTTCTAGTCTTCTCTGAGAGACCAGAGCAGATCTAATAGACCAGTAGGACGTTTTTGAACAGGTTCTCAGAACCCACGGTAACCATGCCTCCATCAAAAGTTAGCCAACAGCTTGGTTTTTCAGATTTGTTAAATTCTTCGTTAAAATCTTGTCACAATTTATATGCTCACCATTCCATCTCCTTCCATTGCATGCAAAAATGGTATGATTTGAGATAAAATTAAAGAGGCAATAAATGGGACCTCATAATTCATATCCATGTTTTACCTCTTCCTTGAGTTTCTACTTATATAGGAATCGTAAGGAGGACCATTAAAAAAGGATAAAGATCAAATAAATAATTGATACGTCATCAACTGATAAGAGACTTCTATGGATGTAGTAGTGCAGAAATTAACACTGTTTTTGCCTTTGTTAGAAGTAAATTTCTGTTTTAAAATCGTCTATTTTTTTTCCTTTTTGTATCTTTGGTCTTATTCACTCTTGACTCTCTCATACTGGCCTTGAGATCATGAATCAAAGAAACCTATCCCAGTGTTCCATTAGGTGGTACTATGGTTCAAATGGAGAAAATTCAGTGCCTGATAACTTGATTGAAATAATTAATTTTAGAGATCCTTGTCAAAAATGAAACTTTAAGAAGCTAAGTTAATTCTTTTTACCTAGCTGTATTCTTCTGCATAGAATTCATTTCTTCAACATCTGTTTAAATATCTTTATCATTTCTCACCAGGAAAAGCACTCCTTAAGAATTGTTCAAGCCTTTCTCTGAGTGTCAAAGTAGAAGTTTCACAAGGTTTAGTGTGTTACCTACCAAGATCATCAGGCAGGCAAGAATCAAGCATTTAAGTAAACTGAATCTTTGTTCTATTTCGTACAAAATCTCAGAGTTTATAGAATTGCTTCTGAGATTTAAAAAGAGAATAAGCAAAAAGGCTGAATTAAATAGAATCCATTGAAAAAAATGACAGCATTGGTATCAGAAACTGTGGCAAAGCAAGTGAAGCAGCTCATTAAAATTACGAATAGCTTAATCATATTTGAAGAAAGGTATTTCTCTAATAATTATATTTCTCTAATAATTATATTTCATAATTTTTTGAATTTTATAGTATTTCTACTTTTAGACAAAAAATGCTTAGTCATTTTTATTTGCATGCTTCACTCTCCCAAGTAGCTTGGATTACAGGCACGAACCACCCCATTGTCTTGGTGAGCAACATTCAGCCCCTTGTTACTGATCCAAGTTTCTGCAGCAGGCTTGAACTTCTCCCCAGAAAATGGGGTTTTCTTTCACATTGTCAGGCTGCAAATTTTCCAAATTTCTGTGCTCTTCTTCCTGTTGAATAATCTGCAATCTTTGAAACTATTGATGAATATTGTGTTCACTCAAAATAAAATAGAGGCAAGTATTTTAATGTCTCCAAAAAGGAAAGTAAAAAAGTTTTGTTCTAGAGGAGACTGGTTTCTCACTTCTCAGGAAGGTCTTTTAAAATTCATTTAATTTGGGAGAAATATACTTTGAATGATGAGGTCAGGAAACAGATTGAAAATCTGAAATGCAAGGAGCTAAACACATTTATGATCTTACTTATTACCTTAATTGTTGATACTGATATTAATTTTGGACCTCCATCATGTTGGTCATTGATGTTGCTTCGATAGTTTCAAAGATTTAAGTAAATTTTGTATAAAGGCCTAAACATATACATTTACTCCATAGAAAAGCAAGGTGCAATAAAATCAAAGACACATGAACTGAATAGCAATTACAATAAAATGTGAGCTACATTAATGATGAAGACTCCAGCAAAAAGATACATTAAGAATAGAATGAAAACTTGACCTACTTCTATCTTATTGTACCACACTAACATGCATATAAAAGCCAAGGCCAATGAATATCAAGTTTGTTTTTATTCCATGTTTGAAAAAGTTAATCACTTTAAAGTATACCACTGCCACACTAAAAGTTACAGATCTTTTCAAAACTGTACTCTTCATTCAAGAAAAAATTGTTCAAATCTTAGCCAAATGGTTGTATTGTATGATCACAGTGGAACTACTTTACAATCTTTCTAAATACAGGAAATTTTATGGCACAAAACCACCCTCGTTTTACTCTTTTATTCTCTCAGCGGCCTTTACTTGCATCTTTTCAAAAATCTAAATTTAACCACATGCACTGTAAAAAAAAATGTCCCTGAAATGATTCTTTATACTTAAGTAAAATAAACACAGAGCATCAGAGTTTTTCCACAAATAAATCATTTTAGAAGTTTTTAAAGCTTTTTTTTTTTAAAAAAGACAGTGTGTCTCAGCAATTCTCTGTCTTTTCCTAAGAGTAATTCTGAGGAGTAAAGTTTCAGGCCAACTTAGAAACAGAGGAAATACACAAGAAACGTTCATATTCCATTTTCTTCCATATCTTCCAGCCCTATAAATATGATAAAATTATTATCATGAACAGTACTTTTCCTAATGTAACCATCTAGCCTTCCTCAAGTTTAAACTCCCTGTTTAAAAGAACCAAGCCTGGCTGCACATGGTGGCTCACCCCTGTAATACCAGCACTTTGGCAGGCCAAGGTGGGTGGATCACCTGAGGTCAAGAGTTTCAGACTAGCCTGGCCAATATAGAGAAACACCGTCTCTACTAAAAATACAAAAAAATAGCCAGGCCTGGTGGCACATGCCTGTAATTCCTACTCAGGAGACCACGGCAGGAGAATCACTTGAACCCAGGAAACAGAGGTTGCAGTGAGCTGAGAACGTGCCATTGCAGTCCAGCCTGGGCAACAAGAGCCAAACTCTGTCTCTAAGTAAATAAATCAATCAAAGAACCAAGTCTGTTTTCATTCACTATGAAGTCGTATTTCCTGACAAAATATAAATCCCCACCCATTGGGGGAAATTGAGCTGTAATTGCCTACTACAGGGAGCTCCGCTCTTGCTTTAAGGGATCGGAAACTGTATATCTGGCCTAGTCATGTCTATCTTGTAATATACTTATGCCTGTCATGGTATGCATCACAGATTCATGCACATAAATTCAAATCGAACCCTCCTATAATACTTTCCATAGGAGAAAAATTAAGGCCTGCCTCTATGTAATTTTTAGGTGTTTAGAAGACCAAGGTTCATAGTCATCACTTTCAATGTTTAAGTATTTGAAGAACAGGGTACCTATGTTTGTTATAGCTGTCAATTCATAATTAAGTTAGGGACATTAAAGACTGATAATTTGCACTTATTGGTCATGACCTAAACTTAGCCTCTATCTAACATTTTTTAGTATGTTTACCTGTTATTGCTTTCTGGTGCCTCATTACAAATCTATGAATTTTAAGGACTATTCATGTATCCTAAAAACAGAAGTAGGTTTTCAACAGGTTTACTGAGTATAGAAATTAAACAAAAAAGTTCAATGTTTTTACAAAACAGTTTTAGTTTTTCTTGGAAACACAGGTAACAGACAAGTTTTGACTTCCAGTATGGTTACATCTCAATAAATCCAAGTTGAATATATTAAGTTGAAAATGTACTTAATACACCTAAGCTATCAAACATTGTAGCTTAGCTTAGCCTACCTTAAATGTACTCAGAACACTTTCCTTAGCCAGAAGTTGAACAAAATCATCTCACAACACAGTTCACTGTAGAGTATCAGTTGTTTACTCTTGTGATCAAGTGGCTAACAAATCTACAGGTTTCTGCAGCTAGCCAGTAGCATGAGAGAGTATCTTACTGCATATTCCAGGAAAAGGTAAAAACTCAAATTTTGTAGTACAGTTTTCATTGCATGTTTATAGTTGTTTTGCACAACTGTAGAAAAAAAAAAACTCATAAATTGAACCACTGCAAGTCAGGAACTGTCCATATTATTACTGGCAATTCACTTTCACCTATTAGTCTTAATAAGAAGTTGTCTTTTTCCTGATAGTCTCAACATTCTAGAGGTTATGAATCCTCTCAAGATAAATACCCCCCCGAACAACATCAGTATTTGAAGATTGCTCTACAATTTACTACTTTTGTGACCACTGATATGTCACTTAACTTTTACAAGCTTCATTTGTCTCATCTATAAATTCTTTTCATTTTTGAATCATTTCACTTGCCTCCTGTACTAGATAAAAGGTCCAAGTAGAATGTTAAGTAGAAGCGATTAGATTGAATATATTCTTAGTTATACAGGAAATATTTGATATTTAGCATTTGCTGCAGGTTTTTATGGAAGACTAGGCATACATTAAAAAGAAACTCAATATCTTAAATCATTCCATTTCTAAAATGTCAAGATACACATATTACAATGTTGTATTTTCAACTACTATAACCAAGACAATAAAAGAGCAGGTTAAAACTTGGTGATATTTTTTATGTCACTTAAGAAAGCTGAAAAATAAAGGGATTTGTTTTTGGTCAGTGAAATTATTATGAGCATAACAAGGTGGATTATTCTTTCAAGGAAAGCCATATCATTTATCCCTTTCAGTTTTTAAGCATTTTAATTCTCTCCAATAATTTTAATCAAAAATAGATTCACAGTAATGAGACACAATCTTAGTTTTTCCCTAATGAAATACTCGAAGCTGAGAGAACATAAAACCTTATTCTTCCTAGCTTGACTGAACCCATGTGAAAAAAAATTCTTCTTAATAGAGCAGTACAAAATATCATCCACGGGGAAGCCAAGTTCACATGTGCATTTACTGTTCCTCAATTATTAACAAAGATAAATTACTTCTCATTATTTCTCCCTACATATAAGATAGCTGCTCTCTGTAGGCTGCTTCAGATCCAGAAACATCTTTCAAAACTGATCTTTCATTATTGTTTTATGTATTCAACAATTCTGAACTTAGATTTGTCTTGGTGGCATTTTCTAAGAATAGTATATATACTAAATAAATTTTTCTGAGATGCTCTTAAGATACCAATCCTTTTATTTAAAGGCCACTAAGTATCATAATTCTTTATGATTTATCTTGCTTAGTACCCTGATCTCAGAAATTTTCATGCTATAATGTTTTTCAAAGTATTAATCTGTATGGGAGGGGATTCCATGTTTCTGATAAATAAAAATGGCCACCTGAATCTCAATCACTTCACATAATTTAGAAAGCACATTGATCAATAAAGACAGCAAACGGAACTCTTATATTCCATGTATATAGCATAAGAAAACAGGACATATTGCAAAACTTAATTTGCATATATGTAGAAAAATAAGTATCTTGTACCAGCAGAGCCAGCTCGAGAGTCTAGGCAGAACTGCAAAGTCTTAAAAATATGATACAAATAGGAGAGAACTCTGCAGACCTTGGGGTAAAAGATGAAAAATAAAATTACTATCATCAAAAAGAGGCCTGACCTTTTTGGGAGAAAATACTGAAAGCCAAATGAGACCTGTTGGTTGAGAGAACTGGCTGCAATGGAATCAAAAGGAGGAGGCTTAAAAACACATTGGAACAACAGTCTTAGAAGGATACTATTTAAGAGAAAGAGACAAAACCCAAATAAAGAGGACGTGTACTTGAGATATTCCACAAAGAAGTTGAAGAGAGACAAGCAGCAGAATTTAAAGAATATACCAAATCAAAAGATAATCACAAAATCAGCAGACACCCTAAAAAGCCCCATATGTTAGAAAACTTAAACTTCCTCATGTCATTAAGAACAGGAAAGGCTGAATTAAAAGACATATAAATACCCTCTAACTCCTGATTCCTACCTAGTGTGTGTCACCTGTTACAGGTTATTGAGGAAATATGACATTTAGAAAGAACAGAAAATCACAGATACTATCCATACAAAGTCACTAGATAAAGAAAGTGAGAACAAAATATTTTTATAGGTAAAAATTCTCTTCTCAATATCAACCGGAAAACAAACGAAAAACATAATACAACACTGCAACCTGAATTAAGTATCATGGAACAAACATTTATATTTTTAAAACACATCTTAATGCACCCATTTTAAAAAGACTAAAAAGAGATGGATAAAACCAAAAGATATGAAATATTCATAAGATCTAAATTAAGAAAAATGCAAAATTATCTCAGATTTTTAAACTAAATAATAAATTGTAAGAGTAAAGAGGGTTTGTCTGAAAACATAAGCATAATTGAGAATAATGAAAACAATCCAAAGAACAAAAAACAGAAATAGACATCAACAATAAGAATCAAAGGTCTCAGGACTTACCACTCCCCACAGAAAGTTCAAGTAAGGACTATCTACAGACAAGAACACCTTGTGAAAACCCTATGACTTGGAAATGTGAACCACCTAACCTAATAAAAACCTCATTAGAAGTGTAAGAGAAACAGTCTCACTATGGCTATGTTACTCCTTCTCATTTCCAAGTAGGCACAGTGACACAAAAGAACTCCTTTGTCCCACAGTTTCTACAGAGGGAAAAGAAAACTGAAGGTGGATCTCCAGCTTCCCTAGTATTTTGAGATACTTCCTAGGAAGCCCACTCCTGTCTTGGCTCACAAGGAACACTACAGGTGACAGTAGGGCTGGAGCACCTGGGGTCAGGTAGATATAAAGAAAGGAAGTGGAGCCTGGAGTAACCAGAATGCAGATCTTGGTGGTGGCTATGTATTTCTGCTAGCAATAGCACCCTGGCATCGATACCTGCCAAGGCATAGACCATTGACCCACAAAACCAAGCTTGTCACTCCCAGAGATACAGTGGGAAGTTCAAACTTGTTTCTGTCCTTGGATGGCCAGCGTCCATGTCCAGCTTCAGAACCCATAAACGCTGGGTTCTGGTCCCACCTAAGCAGAGAGATAGTAGCCTCGATGCCAATAAGCAGAGCATGGGGGATAGAAAATCCAAGCGAAACCTCAGAGCCCACCTCAAGGTCCTGCTTAGGCAAGAAAATGTCTACAACACTGAACTTCTGTGGAGTTTACAAAATAAATTTGCCCAACCCAGGAGTCTAAATGGCAGCATGGCTAAGCCTCTAATTCCCCTCCCAGGCAAAGAGATATAACCAAAACACCTTTCTGTGGTGCACAGGGTTGCACCTGCCTAAACAAGGAGTCCAAACAGCAGCTATGCCCAGACTCAAAGCCCATTCCGAGGCCCCATCCAGGCAGGGAGACAGGCCTCAACCATTTATTCCGATGGCCAATAGTCTCTAGACCCATATATTTTAAACAATGGCTCTGTCTGGACTCAAGCCCATCCGAGAGACTTCCCCAAGTGTGAAACACAAATAGTGTGGCCATTCAGCCAAGGAATATACCCTGAAATTCTCCTCAATCAGTTATGATTGTGGTTCCAAACCAGCAGCTCTGTCAGTTGAAAAGCCATGCCAGTAGTTTTGCCAAGCAGTGGAGCCCAATCAGCAGCCATCTCCAACCTCAGAGCAAAGGCAGCAACCCAATTAACTAAAAAATCTGACAGCAAGCCCTGCCTACATGGGATTGTTACCAACTCACTTGTTCAGAATCACAGGCTAAACTAAGTATTAAAGGTCTATCCCTGCCAAAGAACACCTGGAAACACTGGAAGAAGTAGCTGTTTGCTTAAATAGACAGAAACCAACACAAGGACACAAAGATTGTAATGAATCAGGGAATCATGACACCTCTTAAATAAACTAATACAGCTCCAATAATAACCCATGAGGAAACAGATCTATAAAATGACTCACAAATAATTCAGAATGATCCCCTTAAAGAATATTAATAAACCACAAGAATATATGGATAAAAAATTAAATGAAACTTAGAAAACAACAAATGAACCAAAACAGTAGAAACAGAAAAAAAAATAGAAATCCTAGACATGAAGAACACAATGACTAAAATTAAAAAAAATCAATAGAACACTTCAATAGATGACTTGCTCAAATCAAAGAAAAAAAAAAAAAGTGAGCTCGAGAACAGAACATTTGAAATTATCCAGTCAAAAAAGAAAGCAATGGAAAAGCAATGGAAAGGAATAAAGAAAGCCTATGGGAATGATGAAGCAACATTAACAGGACTAACATTTGTGTAATACGAATTGCAGAATGAGGAAAGAAAAAGGACCAGAAAGCGTGTTTTAAAAAACAGTGACTGAAAAATAGTCAAATCTGAAGAAAGATGCAAACATTGAGCTACAAGAAGTACAGAGGTCTCCAGTTTCAACCCAAAGAGACATTCACCAAGCTACATAATAATCAAACTATCAAAAATTAAAGACAAAGAAAAAATTATGAGAGCAAGAAGAGATAAGCAATGCATGACATATAAGAGAATCTCAATATGGCTATCAGTGAATTCATAAACAGAACTCACACACACAGTCCAAGACAGAGTGTGATGATATATTCAATGTGCTGGAGGAGGGAAAAAAAAAAAAAGATATAGGAATACTTCACCCAGCAAAGTTATTCTTCATAAATCAGTTAGAAATAAAATCTTTCCCTAAAGAACAAAAGCTAAGAAAAGTATTCACCACTAGGCCTACCTAAGAGGAATCATAAAAAGGGTATAAACTAAAACAAAAGACTGCTAATAACAACAAACATGTAAAAGCACAATTTGTAATGGCATTAGTAAAATAAGTTTATGTTAAAATACTCTAGAATGTAAAGTAAGTTTATCTCTAGTTAAAATAAGAAAAAACTATCAAAAAATGCTAAAGTGTTAACAAATAATTATAAAAAGATGTGAATTTTAACAACAAAAATATAGAATCAGGTCAAAAGTGTAGAGTGCTTATGTGCCATAAAATTCAAGTTGAAAAAGAATAAAGAAAGTCTTGGGAATGATGGAACAACATTAGCTTGAAATAATCTGTTATAAAATATATTACATAAGCTTCACAGTAACCACAAAATAAAAATCTGTAGTAGATGCACAAAAGGATGAAAAGCATGCCAGTACCAATAAGCATCAAGTCACAAAGTAAGATGGCAAGAGGGGAAGAAACGATATCTATAAAACAACCAGAAAAAAAAGTAAATAATGACAGTATTAAATTTTTACCTATCAATAGCCTAGAATGTATTAAATAAATGAATTAAATAATGTAACAAAATGACAGTGACAGAATTTTTTAGAAGACCCAAATATATTCTCCCTACAAGACACCTGCCTCAATTTTTAAGAACACGCAAAGAATTAAAAAAAAAATTAAACATAAGTACAAATAAAAGGAGAACCAGATTAACTATGCTTAGACAAAATAGACTTTGAGACAAAAGCAAAACAGAGTCAAAGAACGTTATTATATTTTGCTAAGAGGAGACAGCTTATGCAGAGAATATGACAATTATAAATATACAAGTACCCAACATCAGAGTATCTAAACATGTAAAACAAAGAATATGAGGGAGAGATAAATTGCAATACAATAATAGTAGAGAACCACAGTATCCCCGTTCAATGATGGACAGATGATCTTGATGGAATATTGATGGGAAAACATTAGTTTTTAGCTGTATTTTACACCAAATTGACCTAACGAACATATACAGAACATTCCATTAAACAGCAACAGAATATACCTTCTCAAGCAATGTTCTCCAAGTCAGATCATGTGTTAGGCCACAAAACAAGTCTAAAAAAATTAAAATAACAAAATCTGATATGATCAATTATCTTTTATAATCACAATGCTATGAATAAAATTAACAGGAAAAATCTTGAGAAATTCACTAACAGAAATGTTATAATATGCTCCTGAAAAAATCAATGAGTAAAGAAAAATAAAAGGAAAATTTAAAAATATGAGAAAAATAAAAACAGTAACATGACATACCAAAACTTATGGGATGCTGATACGGTTAGGCTTTGTTTCTGCCCAAATTTCATCTTGAATTGTGATCCCTAGGTGTTGAGAAAGAGACCTGGTGGGAGGTGACCAAATCATTGGGGCAGTTTTCCCCATTCTTTTCTCATGATAGTGAGTTCTCACAAGTTCTGACTGTTTTATAAGTGTTTGGAAGTTCCTCTTTCATTTTCTCTCTTTCACACACTCTCTTTCACACACACTCTCTCTCTCTCACTGCCATATAAGACACACCTGCTTTGCTTTCTGCCATTATTGTTAGTTTCCTTAGGCTGCCCCAACCATGTGGAACTGTGACAATTAAACTTCTTTCCTTTGTAAATTACCCAGTCTCAAGGAAGTTCTTTATAACGGTGTGAGAATGGACTAATATAGATCAAGCAAAAGTAGTTCTAACAGGAAAGTATATATCCCAAACACCTCTATTTAAAAAGAAGAGAGATCTCAAACAAGCTAACAGTAAGTCTAAGGAACAAGAAAATAAGGAAAAATAATAGGACTGAAGTTAGTAGAAGAAATGAAGATCAGAGAAGAGACAAATAGAGACTAGAAAAAACTATAGAAAATATTAGCAAGATTAAGGATTGGTTTTATGAAGAGAAAAACAAAATTGACATACTCTTAGCTAGATTAAAAAAAAAAAAGAATCCTCAAATAAATAAAACCAGAAATGAAAGAGAAGACATTTAAAATGATACTATAAAAATACAAAGAATCATAAGCAATTACTATTATAATTATATTCAACAAACTGAATAACCTAAAAGACATACATAAATTCCTAGACACATACAATCTTCCAAGACTGAACATAAAAAAAATTAAGTCTGAATAGCTTAATGAGTAAACAGATTGAATTATTAATAAAAAGTATCTAATAAAAGAGAAGCCCAGGACCAGATGGCTTCACTGCTGAATTCTACCAAACAATCCTTCTCAAATTCTACCAATATATTGGTAGAATTTACCAATATACAAGGAAACACTTTCAAACTCTTTCTATAATGCCAGAATTACTCTGATAGCAAAGCCAGATCACGACATTACAAGAAAACAATTTGCGGGCCAATAAAGCTCCTAAACATGTAACATTTTAGCTACAGAAATTCTTAATATAAGCAAACACAATTAGATAGCATAATAAAATGATCATTCACCATGATCAAGTGGAATTTATCCCTGGGGTAGAGGAATGGTTCAACATACACAAATCAATAAATGTGATACATCACATTAACAAAATGAAGAAAAACCATATGATCATTTCTAAAGATGCAGTGAAAGATCTGACAAATTTCAGCATCCTTTCATCATACTCTCAATCAACCAGGTACAAAAGAAATGTATCTCAACACAATGAAGGAAATATATGACAAGCCCTCAGCTGACATTAAGCACAATGTTAAAAAGTGGAAAGGTTTTCCTCAAAGGAATAAGACATTTATGCCTACCCTCACCACTTCTACTTAATTCAGTATTGGAAGATCTTGCCAGAGCACTTAGGTGAGGAAAAAAATAAGAGACTTTTATTGGAAATGACAACTAAATAGTCCCTGTTTGGAGATGACATCTTATATATAGCAAACCTTAAATACTCCACAAAAAAAAGTGAAGAAATCATCAATTCAATAAAGTTGCAGGACACAAAATCAACACTCAAAAATCAGTAATGTTCTATATGGTAACAGCAAACTATCTGGAAAAAAATTTGAAAACAATCTCATTTACAATAGCTACATAGAAAGCAGATAGGAATAAATCTAACCAAGGAGATGAAAGATCTATACACTAAAACTGTAAAACATTAATGAAAGAAATTGAAGATAATAGCACAAATAAATGAAATTATTTCATATTAGTTAATTGCAAGAATTAACATGGTTGAAATCTCCTTGCTACTCAAAACATGCATTTGCAGATTCAATGCAATACCTTTTAAAATTATAGCAACTGTTCACAGAAATTGAAGAAATGATCCTGCAATTCATATAGAACCACAAAAAAAAAGCTGATAGCCAAGCTAATCTAGAGGAAAATAACAAAGCAGAAGCAACACACTGCCTGCTTTTAAACTATTTTACAAAGCTAAAGTAATTAAAACAATGTGATATTGCCATAAAAATAGACACATCAGTCAATGGAACAGAGAACCCAAAATGAACCCACAGTTTTATAGGTGATTTTCAACAAAGCTTCCAAAAATGCACAATGGAGAAAGAACAGCCTCTTTAATAAATGATGTTGGAAATAATACATGTGGAAGAATAAAATTGGACCCTTATCTCACACCATAAACAAAAACCAACTCAAAATGAACTACACATTTAAACGTAAGACCTGAAACTGTAACACAACTAGAAAAAAAATAATGGAAAAGCCGGATGACATATGACTGGGTAATGATTTTTTAAATGGAACCAAAAAGGTTGGACAACAAAAGCAAAAACAGACAATGGGATTGTATCAAAATAGAAAGCTTCAACGCTGCAAAAGAAACAATTAAGAGTTAACTGACAACCTATATATTTGGAAAAGAATATTTGCAAACCATACATCTCCTAATAGATTAATATCCAAAATACAGAAGGAACTCAAACAACTCGATAGAAAGAAAACAACCTGATTAAAAAAATGGACAAAAAACCTCAAGTGGGATTACTCAAGGATATAAAAATGGTGGGGAGTTGGGGAGGGATAATATGGGGAGAAATTTCAGATGTACGTGATGGGAAGGAAGGCAGCAAACCACATTGCCATGTATGTACCTATGCAGCCATCTTGCATGTTCTTCACATGTACCCCAAAACCTAAGATGCAATAACAAATATATTTTAAAAAAAAGCAGAGCCTAAAAAATAATGGTCAACAGGTATATGAAAACACACTTTACATTACTAATCACTAGGAAAATGCAGATTAAAACCACAATGAGACACTATTTTGCACTTGTCGCAATAGCTATTATCAAAAAATGAAAGATAACAAGTGTTGGATGAGGAAAATAATGAACTTTTGTACATGGTTGATAGTAATGTGAGTTAGCACAGACATATGGAAACTGGGAGTTTCTAAAAATAAATAAATAAAATAAAAATAGAATTATCAAATAATCCAATAATCTCGCTTCTGAGTATATATATCCAAAAGATTTTACATCAGTATGTCAAAGAGATATCTGCACTTGGTGTTCACTGCAACGCTATTCACAATAGCCAAGGTATGGAATCAAGTGCCCATCAGTGAATGGCTGAATAAAGAACACATAGTTCATATACACAATGGAATACCATTCATCTTTAAATCAAAGGAATTCCTGTGACAACATGAATCAATCTGGAAAACATTTTGCTAATTTAAACAAGCCAGGAGCAGAAACACAAATGTGACATGATCTCAATCATACGTGGAATATATAACAATCAAATTTAAAAAGGCTAATGGGGTATGAGGAATATCATGGTGTTGATCAAAGGATACTGTGATGGTTAATATTGAGTACCAACTTGATTGGATTGAAAAATGCAAAATGTTGTTCCTGGGTGTGTCTGTGAGGGTGTTGCTAAAAGAGGTAGGCAAGTGAGTCAGTGAGCTAGGATAGGCAGACCCACTTGCAATCTGGGTGGGTACCATCTAATCAGCTGCCAGTGAGTGCATCTAAGATAAAAGCAGACAAAAGAGCATGGAAAGGCTAGACTGGCCTGAATCTTCTGGCCTCCATCTCTCTCTCTCATGCTGGATGCTTCCTGCTCTTGAATATCAGACTCCAAGTTCTTCAGCTTTTGGACCCTTCAACTTACAACAGTGATTTGCCAGGGGCTCTCAGACCTTTGGCCACAGACTGAAGGCTGCGCTATCAGCTTCTCTACTTTTGAAGTTTGGGGACTTGGATTGGCCTCCTGGCTTCTCAGCTGGCATACAGCCTATTGTGGGACTTTACCTTGTGATTGTGTGGGACAGTTCTTAATAAACTCCTAATTCATATAAATATTCATCTATTCTATTAGTTCTGTCCCTTTAGAGAACCTGACTAATACAGATTTTGGTAACAGGAGTGGCTTTAGAGGAACAGAATTTTAAAGATGGATTTCTTTAGTTGGTTTTGGAGTTTCTGGAGTTAGCTGCTTAATATATTTAAATTCCAAAATGCTAAGGACTCTTCTTCTCACAGTATGGAGAACACTAATAGTCTTTGGCATGAACTGTTTAGAAAGTTTTGCAAAATAAATGCATTTGATACTCCTGATTCACTGCTTGTGAGACACAAGGAGTTTAGTGACTCTATACATAGTAACTCTGAACATATGTAGAAAAACAAAAAATATAATACAGTCTGTTGGGTGCTCCTAAGTTCACTGGACAAAGTGATGAAAAAAAGAGATGAGCTCCTGGTTATTAACTCTCAGCTCTAGAAGCACATGCTGTACCCTCAAGTCTTCTAAGATTGCCCTGGGGCTCTTATATCCTGTAGACAAAAGGCTGAAATTATGGAAAATCAAACACAAGCTCTTATCATGTGAGTGGCTGACCTGCAACAAAAGGTGTACCCTCAGTCTCACCAGATGTCCAATCAGTGAGGGCACTGATTGGAAAAGAATGGGACTCTGCAACTTAGAATGGGGATATGTGGGAGGACCCCGATGAAGCTGATGACACTGAGCTTGTAAACTCTGATGAGCCTTTTCTGCCAGAGGAAACAGCTTCCCCATTCCCAGTGGTGGCAACCTCTGCTCCCCAACTCACACTGCCATTAGCCTTTTCATCTTTGTCTGAAGTGATTAACCTTGCACTGCCTCAGGCAACAGTGATGGCCTCCTCTGAGGCAGTTGCCAGGCAAAACAATGTTGATTCTCCTGAGACCCCACCTCCAACACCCTTTTGATTTTTTCTAGACATATAACTTGACTAAAGTCCTGGCAGGTCCTTAGAGATGAGGTTCAGAGTGTGATCCACAAGGAGGTGTGCTATACTTGAAGAACTGCTTGAATTTTCTAATTTATATAAGCAGAAATCAGAAGGGGCATTGGAATGTATATTAGGGTGTAGGATAATGGTGGAAGGATTATAAAGATGAGTCAGGCTGAATTTATTACTATGGGCTCACTAAGCAGGGATTCTACATTTAATGTTGCAGCTCAAATTTTTTTCAAAAGCTTCTAATAGTTTATTTGCTTCATTAGCTGAATCATGGATCAAAAGATGGCCAGATCTCCCTCGGTTTAATGTAGAGGAATGGATCCAAAGGCTTAGAAAGATGAAAATGCTAGAGTGGATTAGTCATTTTAGAACTACTCATCCCAACTGGGAGGGTCCAGAAGACACATCCTTCACCAATACCTTGCAAAACAGATTTGAGAGGGGAGCACCTACTTCCCTTGAGCTCTGCGATCACCTTTCTCTGTATGCTAGATCTTATAGTGAGAACCACAGTGACCAATTGGAAAACTTAAATGCAGTAGGAATAGTTGGATCTTGAGGTAGCAGGGGTGAAGTGGTGGCATTCAAACATCAAAGACAAGGTGGCCATAGTTACCGTAATGGACATCAGAGGCAAAGCAGCAATCAGAATTGTCTGACTCATGTAGAGCTCTGGCATTGGCTATTTAATCATAGTGTTCCTAGAAGTAAAACTGATGGGAAACCTACTGCATTCTTAATTTATATAAGCAGAAAACTTCCAAGATGAGTGGACAAAATAACTAATTTGAATTATAAAAACAGAGAATCATGGTCCTTCAATCAATTTCTAGACCTGAACCAGTTCACAGACCCTGAACCCTATGAACGAAGGACAGGCCAGGTACCCTTGAGAAAGGACCCTAATACACTATTTACAATTTATGCTGTTAATCTTTCTCCCATCATTCTCCAAGGAGATCTCTGGTCCTGATTAAATCTAGTGAGCAAGAAGTAGCAAACACTGGATTTATTGGTGAGACATTTCTGTGTCAGAGAACGGGAAATGAATCCAACTAAAATTCAAGGACCTTCTACCTCAACAAAATTTCTAGGGCCCCAGTGGCGTGGGGCCTGTCAAGCTATTACTTCTAAAGTAAAAAATAAGTTGCTGAATTTTACATCTCCTACAACCAAGAAAGAGGCACAATGTCTAGTAGGTCTATTTGGATTTTGGAGGCAACACATTTGTCATTTGGATGTGTTACTCTGGCGAATTTATCAAATGACCCATTAGGCTGCCAGTTTTCAGTGGGGTCCAGAACAGGAGAAGGCTCCACAACAGGTCCAGACTGCTATGCAAGCTGCTCTGCCAGTTGGGCCATATGACCCAGCAGATTCAACAGTATCTGAGGTGTCAGTGGCAGACAGGGATGCTGTTTGGAGCCTTTGGCAAGCCCCCATAGTTTATCACAGAGAAGGTGTTTAGGATTTTTGAGCAAGTTCCTACCATCTTCTGCAGATAACTACTCTCTTTTTGAGAAAGAGCTCTTGGGCTATTACTAGGCTTTGGTAGAAACTGAGTGTTTGACTATGGGTCGTCAAATTGCCACGCTGCCTGAACTGCCTATCACGAACTGGGTGCTGACCCAACTAGCCATCAAATATGGCATGAAAAGACGGCTTCCATTATCAAATGGAAGTGGCAAATATGTGATTGGGCTCGAGCAGGTCCTTAGGACACAAACGAGTTACATAAGCAAGTGGCTCAAATGTCAATGGTCCCCACTCCTGGCACCTTGTTCTCTCTCCCCCAGCCTGCACCGATGGCCTCATGGGGAGTTCCCCATGATGAGTTGACAGAGGAAGAGAAGACTGGGGCCTGGTTCATAGATGGTTCTGCACAATATGCAACCACATCCCAAAAGTGGGCAGCTGCAGCACTCCAGCCTGTTTCTACAACATCCCTGAAGGACAGTGGCAAAGGGAAATCTTCCCATTGGGCAAAACTTCTAACTGTGCATCTGGTTGTACACTTTGCTTGAAAGGAAAAATGGCCAAATGTGTGATTATATATTCGTTCATGTGATACAGCCAATGGTTTGGTTGGATGGTCAGGGTCTTGGAAGAAGTATGACTGAAAAATTGGTGACAAAGAATTTCGGGGAAGAGGTATGTAGATAGGCCTCCCTGAGTGGTCAAAACCTGTTAAGATATTTGTATCTCATGTAAGTGCTCACAAAAGGGTGACTTAAGCAGAGGAGGATTTTAATAATCAAGTGGATGGGATGACCCATTCTGTGGACACTACTCAGCCTCCTTCCACAGCCACCTCTGTCATCGGCCAGTGGGCCCATAAACAAAGTGTCTGTGGTGGCAGGGATGGAGGTTACACATGGGCTCAGCAACATGGACTTCCACTCGCCAAGGCTGACCTGGCTACAGCCACTGCTGAGTGCCCAACTTACCAGCAGCACTGAACCCTCAATATGGCACCATTCCTTGGACTGATCAGTCAGCTACTTGGTAGCAGGCTGATATATTGGTCCTCTTCCATCATGGAAAGGGCAGTGGTTTGTCCTCACCAGAATACTTACTCTGGTTATGGGTTTGCCTATCCTGCATACAACGCTTCTTCTAAGACTACTATCTGTGGACTCAGGGAATGCCTTATCCAACATCATGGTATTTCATAAAACATTGCCTCTGACCTAGGCACTCTCTTTACAGCTAAAGTGTGACAGTGGGCTCAGGCTCATGGAATTCACTAGTGTTGCCATGTTCACCATTATCCTGAAGCACCTGGTTGACAGTACAGTGGAATGGCCTTTTGTACTCACAATTATAATGCCAACTAGGTGATAATATTTTGCAGAGCTAGGGCAAAGTTCTCCAGAGGGCTGTGTATGCTCTGAATCAGTGTCCATTATATTGTACTGTTTCTCCCATAGCCAGAATTCATAAGCCCAGGAATCAAGGTGTGGAAAGGGAAGTGGCACCACTCAGCATCACCCCAGTGACCCACTAGCAAAATTTTTGCTTCCTGTTCCCACAACCCTACATTCTGCTGGCCTACAAGTCTTAGCTCCAGAGGGAGGAAAGCTGCCACCAAGAAACACAACAATGCTTCCATTAAACTAGAAGTTAAGATTGCCATCTGACCACTTTGGGCTCCTCCTACCTATAAGTCAACAGGCTAAGAAGGGAGTTACAGTACTGGCCAGGGTAACTGACCCCAATTATCAAGATGAAATCAGTTTACTACTCCACTATGGAGGTAAGGAAGAGTAAGCATCTCTTAATACTAAGGGATCCCTTAGGGAGTCTGTTACTACACCATCCCTCTTACTCCTGTCAATGGCAAACCAAAACAACTTAATCCAGGCCTGACTGAAAATTGCCCAGACCCTTCAGGGAATGAAGTTTTGGTCACTTCATTAGATTAAAAAAAATAAAAAAATAAAGACCTGCTGAGGTGCTTGCTGAAGGCAAAGAGAATACAGAATGGGTAGAAGGTAGTCATCAATACCAGCTATGACGATGTGACCAGTTACAGAAACAAGGACTATAATTGTCACGAATATCTTCTCCTTATTTTGTTAAGAATGTGTTTGTGCATGTATACACTTGCACTCAGAAAATATCTTCAATTTCCTTTTTTCTTTATCATGTGACCTAAGATTTATTGACGTCATACCAGCATTTAAATGTTAACTTATGTAATAGTATTCCTTGCTCCTCAGCTTGCAGATGGCCTACTGTGTGACTTTACCTTGTGATTGCATGAATCAATTCTCCAAATAAATTCCCCTTCATATATTCATGTATCCTATATTAATTCTGTCTCTTTAGAGAATCCTGACCACTACAGGTACCAAGTGTCAGTTATAGGGAAGGAATAACTTTCTGTAGCGTATTTCAAAACTGCTGAGAACATATTTTAAATGTTCTCACCACAAGAAAAAATAAGTATCTGAGTGATGGATATGTCAGCCTAATTTAAACATTCCACATTGTATACATATATTACATCATTTTGTGCCCCATATAATTTATAAACTTACAATTTTTCAAAATTCAGCAATAAAAAAAAGAAGCATCAGAGAGAAAGTTATAGATTTAGAAGATATATGAAGAATAACCAACATATTTATAGGTGGAATCCTAAAGAAAAAATCCAAAACAAAAATTAAGACCCTGCGGGATTGGTGGAGGGACAGACATCTAGAATGACACATCAAGTAGAGAACCAAGGAATAGATCCACACAATTATGACCAACTTCTTTTTGAAAATTTTCCAGAGGAAATCAGCAGAGCAAGGATAGTGTTTACCATACATAGTGCCAGAGCAATTGTACGTCCACAGGCAAAAATATGTCAAAATAAACTATTCACTTTATATCAAATGGATCATTATATCTTAATATAAAATGATCAAATTTTAAAAGAAGAAAAAAACTTTATAACGTAGGCTTTGAGTGTTCTTAAATGTGACACCCAAAGCACACCACATTAGAAGCTTGATAAATTTGATTTCATAGAATAAAAATCAAAACTTTTGCTCTGTGAAAGTTTTTGTTAAGAGGATGAAAAGGCAAGCCAAAAATTAAGACAAAATGTTTGCAAATCTTATATACCACTAAGGACTCACATCTAGAATATATAAAAGTAACTCTTAACAAGAAATATACGGTCTAATTAGAAAATGAGCAAAGAAGTTGAACAGAGACATCACTGGACACCATGGCAAATAAGCACATGAAAGATGTTCAAAGATCTTAAAGATCTCATAATGCAGCTACTAGAATCCCCAAAATTAAAGAATTTATTAACCATACTAAATTCTGATGTGAATGCATAAAAATTGTCTCTCTCATATGATAATGCAGGTGTAAAATAGTACAGTAATTCTGGAAATTAGTCTGTCAGGTTTTCAAAAAGTTAAACATATTAACATATTAAGGGTCTCTAGAGAAATTATATATAGACAGTCCCCAATTTACAATGATTCAACTGACAATTTTTTTTTTTAGCTATTCTATGGGGTAATAGTCACATGCATTCAGCATACTCCTTGACTTAGGATGGGACAGTATCTGGGAAATCAAGTAAGTTTAGGAGTGCACGTGCGTGTGTGTATGTGTAAGTATAGAACACACAGTATATATAAAGAGATTTAGTGTAAGGATTTGGCCCACACAATGATGTCAGCAGACAACTCCCAAGATCTACAGGGAATCAACAAGCAGGAAAACTGGGAGAGCCAATGGTGCAGCTCTAGTCTGTAGACTGGTAGGCTCAAGACCCGGGAAGAGCTGACATTTCAGTTAGTGTCTGAAGGCAGGAAAATGACATCCCAGTTCAAAGGCAGTCAGGCAGGAAGAGAGTCACTCAAGAGAGAATAAGACTTTTTGTTTTATTCAAGCCTTCAGCTGATTGGAGAAGGCCCATATACATTAGGGAAGGCAAACTGCTTTGCCCTGTCTACCAATTTAAATGTTAACCTCATCGAAAACACCCTCACAGAAATACCCGGATTAATGTTTGAACAAATACTGGGTACCCTGTGGCAAATGAAAACGTAAAATCAATCATCACACCATACAATCCAGCACTCATGCTCCCTAAATATTTATGCTAGAGAAATAAAAACTTCTCATACAAATATGTGTATGTAAACTGCTGTTTCATTTGTAATAGTCCCAAACTGGAATCAACCTAAATGTCCTTCAGTGGGTGAATGAAAATATCAACTGTGATAACTCATTTATAATGGAATATAGCAATAAAAAGTAATTATTAATACACAGAATATGCATGAGTTGCAAGCTCATAATGCTGTATGAAAAAGGCAATCTTACAGCTTACATACTTTGATTCAATTTAAATAACATTCATGCACTGATAAAATTGTAAAGATGGAGAACAGAACAGTAGTTTTCAGAGTGGATTAATTGAACAGAAGTCCATGTTTCTGAGTCCATATGCAGCTCCATTCTTGCTGGCATAGCTACTTTGTGCACAAGGCTAATAGTTAAGACACAGATGTCAAAATAGGCTTTCTGTCACCCACAAAATGGGTTTTATTATGTAGCTTACCATTAAGATTGTTAAGATCTTCCTCTGTTGAGATTTATCTTTGATGAGTATTCACATGAGACATAAAATATTGCACACATTCTTTGCTCATTTAGAGCAAAATATCTACATACATTTTTTTCTGCCAAAACCTCATTGTTACCAATTTTCTAATTGGTTCCTGAATACCATTCATGTAATTTTTGTGTACATTTTGTAAAGATTCATATGTCTAATTTTCCCTCCAGTCGGAATAAACAACCTGGTGTGCTTTTTAAAGTTCTACCTAGTGGAATATTTTCCCACACCACTGTCCTTTCAGGAAGACCTCAGAGAGGAATTATAGCTCTGCAGCTGATCCACCTGTTAACCAGGCCCACGTAGAGGTAGATAGGTAAGAGACAATGAAGCCAGGATGCAATATTATGCACATCTGTGCCACTTGCTCATACAATTTCCTAGTGCCTTCCAGACTTGCTGAAGCCTGGTCATATATATATATATATATATATATATATATGTCATTTCCAATTAGTGATGAAAAGCTGCTACCCATGCCCAATTTATGGCTAGTTTATAATCGGATAACTTAGTGAACAATGATTAAGCATTCAGCCTCTACTGAGGCTTGCCATTGTGTCCCAAGAAGCAAAGAGTATCTGTGTAGGACAGCATAATGATAGCATAATTTATCCAAAAGCCTACAGGTCTGGGCTGTGATTCACTTTTAGAAGCATGATAGCTAATGGCTCTGCAATGCATTTCTACATGTCAGGAACATGTCAAGCCCCATTGTATTTTATCAGGACACCTGTCCCAAGAGGCAAGGCAGCTGTCACAGAAGCCTGATCCCGTTTCAGAGTCTCAAGATACAAGACATTATTCAAAACTCTGTTTTTCACTTACTTGATCAAAGTCAGAATAGCTCTCCCAAATGAGGTATGTGTTGCGTCCAAAATCCAAAGAGGCCTACTAGGCATTGCATCTCTTTTTTAGAATAGAACCACATGTAGCAACTTTTCTTCACCTTGAAAGGGGTATCTCAACATAACACTAACCACTCTAACTTTAGAAATTTTAGGGAGGAAATAGGCCCCAGAAATTTTATGAGATTTTCTATTCTTAGATGTGCTTGTGTTTTACCAAGATAGAGTAGTTGACACTTCCTGATCACCAGATCTAATAAGCAGCACATCATCAATGTAACAGACCACCATAGATTGCTGTGGGGGGGAAAAATGAATTTGCTGCAGCCCACATTTTGACATAAGGCTAGAAAGTTGGTATTGCCCTGAGGTAGGACACTGTGGTTTCATGTTGGTTCTGTCAACTCAAAGCAAATGGCTTCTAACAGTCTTTACTACTGGGTAACAATAAAGATTCATTTACCAGATATCAAATTTGTGTATTTGTACCAGGATATATGTTGATTTATTACAGCAAAAGAAAAATCTGAAAAATTTCCACTGAAATTATCATTTTATTAAACTTATGATAATTTACTGTTCATAAACTCCATCTGTTGTCTGGACAGCATATCCAAAATTTGCAGGGTAGGTCAGCAGCCTGTAGATGCAGGGAAGATTTGCAGTTTGAATTCTAAAGGCAGCCTATTGGCAGAATTCTTTCTTGCTTAAGAAGGTCAGTCTTTGTACCATTAAAGCCTTCAATTGATTAAGGTCTACCCACATTATCAAAGGTAATCTGCTTTACTGGAAGTCTGTCAATTTAAATATTAATTTCATCCAAAAACACCTTCACAGAAACACCCAGAATAATGTGTGAACAAATGTTTATTTGGTCACTGTAGCACAGCAAAGTTGACACACAGAATAACCATGACATAGTTCTACTGCTTCCACCTGGCCTTGCCCAACAGAATAGCTCTACGACTGTCAAAATGTCTAATGTAAGAATTTTGCCAATTGCTGAGTTTATCACTTCAAATTATTCCTCCTAGAACCTTGGGAATAACCATAGGGTGAATGCGGGTACACACTGGGTGCACTGGGAGACAAATCTGAGATAAAACCCCATTGACCACCTGTTCTTCATAAGTCCCTGCTCTCTCTGGCAGTCCCAGAAAGAGTTTTATGTCACTAAGAATTTGTATTGGCAGAAAGCCATTGTCCACTAATCAGCAAACAGTTTGATTATCAGGCTTTCACTAAGTATACACACTAACATGTATAACTATCCAAGAAATTGTCACAGGTACATTTAGGAAGGCTAGTAGGAAGATTAACAATATAAATTAAGGAAACTTACTCAGAGCAGAGATGACTCAGACTTTTTCCATTAAATGGTGTTTGGTTTTATAAAATGGATCAAGTCTGTAAATTGGTTGAGAAGCCTCAACTTTATGTTTTAATGAGTCAAGTCTAACTTCTGTTCATTTTTTCCCACTTACTCAGACCAAGTAAGCTTTAGAACACTGCCCAACTGTTTGAGTTCTTGTAACATCATCATCAACTAACCAATGCTAAAGATCATTGTCATTTATAATATTTTGTGTATTGCTTCAAATCTCCTATTACAAGTATTCACTCTCACTTTGTTTTTGGTGATAAAATGCTACCACTTGCAGAGATATCATCATGCACACAGAATTTTGTAAACTCAGTTTTATATAATTCCTCTCACTGTAATTTTCAGAATAGAGAAAAATGCCATCTCATACCAAACACATACACACACTATTAAAAGAGGATATATATTCTTCTTGAAGACATTTGAGATAATGTCCTCAAGGACCACTGAAACTGATCTTATTTTGTGTCATAAAGAATCTCAAAACATTTGATAAATCAGAAATAATTCAAATATTCTCTATTCAGAACACAATGAAATTACAAATTTTAAACACAATCCAAAAACCAAAAGGTCCTTACATCTGAAAATACCAAAACTACATTAAACTGCTCTTGGATGAAAATAGAAACTCAAAGTATTTTAAAAATGTAATTGTAATAAATATATTTCATATCAGTGATCAGACAAATGTTCTTAGTGACTTTACTTAGGCCATTTGTTATTTACTATAGTCAGATATTATACTATGTACTCTACCTACACACCTAATTTCATCCTCACAGCAATTCCATAAAGTACCATTATTCTTATTTTTCAGATGAAGAAAATAAAACCCAGAATGATCCAAGATCTATGGCCAATGTATATGAAAGCCAGTGTTGCAGAGGAGATCCATCCGATTTCCTGCTCTCTTTATTCAGCTTTATTCTCAGATAACATTGGAGTCCATGGCAGTTCCTGAAAGCATTCTTACAGTATGATTTTCATAATTATGTTTGAAGAATGTTAAAGGTGTCTGAGGAATGTCTTTTTCTCTTGCCTAGTATAATACTTTAGCCTATACTATTTATCTCTTTAAGTCTTAGTACATGAAACTCATTACAGAGAGAGATGAATCTGCAAAACAGATAAGTTCATGAAACTAAAAATGCTTCATGAAAAATAAAGAATTAAAAAACCCTAGGTGCCAAGTAATACAGTGGCAGCCAAAATTTACTTTCATACCACCTATCTGAATTTCTGTAATTTTTATTTTTAAAAAACCCACATAAACCATACAAATGAAGTCTTAAATGTTAAATTGACCCTTTATACTAACATGCATATGATTTTCCAAATTCACCTAAATGTTAAGAGCTTCCGGCTGGCATGTCAACAGACTCACATCTGGTTGGTTTGTACAATATGAGTCTGATATCCTTTCTATTCCTAACATACTAATGTTCCAGCCTAAACACAATAATCTGTAAGTAGGCCATGTGTCAAGCATGAATCACTGCAGTGCTACAGGAATGTGATTGTGGCACCTGAAGTCTGTTATTATGGATAAGTACTGACATTTAAAGTATTCAATTTAAAGTATTTCAAAGTCAGTCACAAAACTTATGCTGAAATATGTAAAAGAGTTCACGCTGGGAACAGGAGTAGGAAATGTCCAAATGGATTTAGTCATTTCTTTCACATATCCATAGACATGCCATCTTATCACACCTTTTTAAGATCATTATGGCCAGACCTCTCAATCACGCTTCTAGTAGTTCAAGTAAATTTTTTTATGATTTGATCAACCACATAGTGGAGGCTTCTAGAAGCATGGCTCTCAATAATATAACAGAAATAGACATTTAGGTAAAGAAGATGAATAACTTGCCTATAAACCTCCATACAATTACAAAGTTAACGTATCTAAGGCCCAGACACTTTTAGCTAATGAATCAATGTTTAGTTGAAAAACTAGAGCAAAAAAAAAAAAAATTAAAAAAGCTAGACTATACTATCTGTTCTACCATGAACTGACTGTATGACCAGGGGGCAAACATTATTTACTCAAAGTCTACTGTTTCTAAACTATTATATGGAAAACATAAAAGGATGTATATGTTCCTTACAGTTTGCTTGGGTTCTAAAATTCTGTAATACACTATTTTTGGCAAGATGAAAAAAGAGCATGGCTCACTGATTCCTTCCCCAAAATCAACTTTGGAAAAATCAAAAGATTCAAAAAGGAAATATAAATTCAGAGAACTAGAAAGAGACAGATGGACACCAGTGGAGGAAAAAAAAAATTGTTCTTGAACAGATTTGTAGAAAGTGAAGAAAGGGAGTAGTTTAGTAGTTGCAGCTTTTAAGATAAGGTGGTCAGAGATGCTGAAAAATAGATTAGAGAAACGTAATTGAAATTCTCTTCCTGTTTCTCCCTTGCATTACTTTGAAACAATTACTACCTAAAATATCACCACAGGCAAAATCCTGAAGTAAGAATTACTTGGTGGAGTAGAAGAAAATGGGAGCCACTAACAGTTTTGTATGTTTAAACTATCTATTCTAGAGCAAATAGCCTCAGTCTCCTTAAAGTCATTAGGACTCATACTAGATGGGGCCAGGTCTTTGACTCTCATAATTCACATTACCAGAAGGAAGAGTAGATATGCCCGAAGAAAAATAACTACACAATTGAGGAGTATGCCACTGTAAAAGGAAGACAATTCTGAAAACTTTGCAGTTTTGAAATTTGAAAAATTCACCACAAAGTAGAATTATTAGGAGAGAAAAAAATTGAAATAAGAGTAATGAACATATATAAAAAGATATGGAAAGATATTAATATATAAAAAGGTTGAGATTACTAAAAATCAAGAATTATTGGGTATGAATATAGTTTGGCTGTGTTCCCACCCAAATATCTTGAATCATATAGCTTCCATAATTTCCACATGTCATGGGAGGGACCCAGAGATAATTGAATCATGGGGGCAGTTCCCTCATACTGTTCTCATGGTAGTGAATAAGTCTCATGAGATCTTGATGGTTTTATAAGGTGTTTCCCCCTTTGCTTGGCTCTCATTCTCTTGCCTGCCACCATGTAAAATGTGCCTTTCGCCTTCACAATGATTGTGAGGCCTCCCCAGTCACATGGAACTGTGAGTTCATTAAACCTCTTTTTCTTTATAAATTACCAATTCTTGGGTATGTCTTTATCAGCAGTGTGAAACTGGACTAATACAGGTATAAAAATAATAGTTGAATAAAAAGAAAACTATAGATGAAAGAAAATCATATGACAGACACAGCTAAAGAAGGAAATTAGTTGAATGATTATATAGAGAAACTTCCCTGGAAGAAGCAGGACGATATCAAGGCAAAGGTAAGTCCTGGTAGATTCCACTGGTAAAAAAATAAAAATAAATTAAAAAGCCCTTTTAACATGAAGACAGTTTGTTAGCTTTATTTACACAATGAAAGCAAGAAGAGCCAAAATACCCAGGTCCCTGAAATATTTATCCCATATGATGCTACCAAATCAGAAAGGCTGTATGATTGCAACACTAGTGATGGGACATACTCTTGCCAAGAAGCCAATGCCATGCCACAATTAAGCAGTCTGAGAGATCTGTATATATGTTAGTATAGATGAAGCAGATATTCTCACACCTCATCAAAACCAGAAAAGTGAGGAGAAACGGGCTGATGACAGCTTTCTTGGTAGATAGAGATAAATTTTTTAAAAAAACGTACTGTCAACAGTTCTTCACAGGCCTGCCATTTTCTCATGTTCCATGAGGACTACAGAATTTCTGCCAGGACTCAGATCAGCTATGGTTTCCTATATGGCCTACGTAGGTATGTGCAAGCTTGTTCAAGGTGGCACGGTCAACTTATTCGCCTAGAGAGAAATAGCATATATAAAAGAAAACAAAGCTAAGAAACATGCATGATAGAAATGGAAATGCAATTTTGGATAGTAAGAGATTAAAAGGAGGGATGAAAAGGAATTGAAAAATTAAAGTAATAGATATATTTTACAGAATTAAAAAAAGATAAACTCAGATATAAAGGTCTAATAATATACCAATAATGAAAGAAAATGGAAAAACCACCATGAGCATAAGGCTAAGAGTATTAACAATATCAAAGACAAATGTAAGATTGTAAAAAATCTCTGAAGAAAAAAACCAAAAAGTTAGCTTGACATTTGACTTTTCAATTAAAAAAGTCAATGTATTAAGATGAGAAAGTAATTTTTTAAAAGCATTAAAGGAAAACAATAAGTCAGAATATTGTATCAAGTGGGATGGTTAATTTTGTGTGTCAATTTGGCCATGGGGTACCATATTAAACATTATTTCTGTAGGGTGTTTGCAGATCAGATAAACACTTTAATGTGTAGATTGAGTAAAATGATCAGCCCATTGTGTTAAGCCTCCTTTTATCCATTGGAGGTCTGAATAGAACAAAAGATGGAGGTTGGAATTCATCACTTTGTTCCTGCCTCACTACTTGAGCTGGGGTATCTCCTGTCATCATCTCCTGCTCTCAGATCTGGATTTACATTGTTGACTTCCCTGATTCTCAGGCCTTCAAACTCAGACTTAATTATGCCACTGGCTTTCCTGGGTTTATCAGAAACCAGATTATGGGACTTCTCAGCATCCACAATTGCATGAGCCAATTCCTCGTAGTAACTCTCCTTTGATAGGTGACAGGTAGGTAGACAGACTACTGGCTGTTTCTCTGGAGAACCCTGACTAATATTTCAAGTCATTTCAACAGTCTAATATAAGGGAATAATGGTATTCTTAGACACTTCTGTCTCTAGATAGGATGTACCAGTTTTTGGCAAGCTATTTCTTCTGTTACACCAAAGTGAAAAAAAGCCAGAAAATTTACCAAAATTACATTTTTAAAGATCTCAACAGTTGCAGAATCAAAGACTCAATGCAGTAAAACTTCATAAAGGGAGAGCTGTGTTATCAAGTAAGCTGGTGTTTGCCAGCTGTATTCTTCATTGAAGACATTTGATATACTGGACTAAGGCTCATTTCTCTTTACCTTTCCTATTTTTTTTTTTTTTGAGACAGTCTCACACTGTCACCCAGACTGGAGCTCAGTGTTGCTATCTCAGCTCACTGCAACCTCCACCTCTCAGGTTCAAGTGATTCTCTTGCCTTGGCCCCCCAAGTAGCTGGGATTACAGGTGTCCATCAACACATCCAACTCATTTTTTGTATTTTTAGTAGAGATGATGTTTCACAGTGTTGGCCAGAATGGTCTCGAACTCCTGACCTCATAATTCACCCTCCTGGGCCTCCCAAAATGCTTATTACAGGCATGTAATACATGCTAATTACATGCTTATTACATGTAACATATATAAGATGTAATATAAGCTAATTACATGCTTATTACAGGACTATAGCCATGAGCCACCATGCCCGACCTCCATCCTTCCTTTTCTCTGTTCAGGCCTTTAATGGATTGGATAATGTCCACCCACATTGGGTGGGTAACAATGTACTGAGGCAGAAATCTTCTGTTGGGGCACAATAAAAGTCAGCAAATAATTCACTTGAGGATAGAGTACAAATTAGGAAACTGAGGGGCCTCAAACATACAACCAGCACACACACAGAAACACACACACACAACATTTGCTAATTTACAGCGTTGCATGTGAAGCTGCAAATCTATGCCAAAATTTCTAAAAGCTTGACTAAGATCTTACAGTGCTTGGGAAGCAAAACTCTCTGGCCAAAGGGGCCCTTCCTCAGACACTTGACCATCATGCTCTTCAAAACACATGGCAAATTTTGAAGCTACATGGAGGTAGGAGATTAAAGAAATAAGCTGAAAACCCCATGTGTGAGAAAATCAATCATCCACAATCTTTCAGAGATACAGTCTTTGTCTCTTCATCTTAACAGGTTCTTGGTAGTCCATGAATGTCACAATTTAGGAATGAATATAATCCAAAGAGAGATTGAGTCTAATTAAAATTCCATTTCTACTCTAAGGCATCTCAATCTCTGATTTTCACCCCTTTAATCTATTAACTATCAAAAGAGAGAAAAAATTATCTGGTAGGAGATATAATCATGAGTTTCCTACAGTTCTTTGATAGAAAATAGTCATTGTAGAAAAAAATTATACTGATGTAGAGAGTCATATGAATGATATTTAACAGACAAAATAAATATTAAAGATAAACCAAAGTAATCCATATATTCAGGTAGACCTGAGTTGCACTTGAAGAATAACTGAACTACCAGTGAAAAAGAGGAAAAGCTGGTTCTTTCATATAGTAAGTGCAGTCAGCATGGAATTTGAAGACTTACTGGATGTGGAAGTGGAGATATTGGATGGGGTCAAATTAACTGAAAAATATTAACCTTGAGTCATAAGAAAAATAATACCATAATTTGACCAAATCAAATAATCTTAGAAGAATTAGGAGTAAAATATGATTTCACTTTGAGACTTGTTTAATTTTAAGTGATGGCAATGAATATATTTAGAAGACCAAAGAAAGATGCTAATGGAATACAAGGATAAGGGCAGGGCTGAAATGATCAATTTGTGACATTGTAAGTCACATCCTTCTTCTGAAAGTGACTAATTCAAATCAACTACTTTAGAAATTCATGTTCTCCTGGAAGCAGTATTTCTTGCTATTTTAAACTTATTCAAAACCTCAAAGAACTCTGAAAAAATGCATTTTAGTTGGTCCCTTCTTGCAATCCAATTCAACAACTTTCTTTGCAGGATAGGAGAAAGAAGGCATATTTAAAAATAACTGATATTCTGAAATTTAGATTTTGGAATGAGTCACTAATGTATGAATCACTATGGATGATTAAATATAGATTAGAATTAGTGGTTATTCATTCTGTAGAGGATGAATATCAGATGTACCCTATTCAAAAGAAACTAAAATTTTAGGCAAAATGAATATTTAAATAATTCTGGATATTGATGACCTTATTACTTAGAAAACAATAAAAAATATGCTATTTTGATTCCACTTATCCTGTTTTTCAGGTGCTTAAAATTACTCCAAAGAGTTTTTGTTTTTTTTCTATGTGAAATGAAATCTATTGATACCTAATTTAGACAGTAAGATGTAATTATCTGGGAAGATTTATTTTTTATGATGCTTTTAGCTAAGTAATATTCTAAGAAATTACCTTTGAAATTTTCATGGAATACATTTGTAGCAATAATAAATGGTAGATTAACAATATTATGTTGATATTTTCAAGAAACTTGTAAAAGTATTATGTGTAATAAAACAATATTTTCTACTACTGGTGTTTACATTGTATGAAAACTACATATATAGAAATTTTTCACATAAGTTCAAAGGAGTATTTATAAACTTTGGATAATCCAAAATTTAGATCATACAAAATATAACAAATCAAAATGTATAAAACCAATAAAATATTTCCTTTATTCTCTTTTTTCTTTCAAGGAAATCAGTGTCTCTTTTCACATTATCTTTTCCTTGAGGATCTTACTGATCATAACAGTGGTTGGTCCAACAAAAAGTCATAGTCACTCAGACTGAAACAGATCAAGACAATCAACAGTTGCATGGGGACATTTCTACAGTTTTATTTTTGGCCTCAAAAAAAGGATTATATCAAGCAGGATAATGTTAGACTAGCACCAGCAGAAAACTTCATCAATAGTGATTCATACTTTAGTAGTTTATTTTGGCTCATATAAAAACAAAACCAAGGTCAATACTACAAAGTGATACAGGTGTACAAGTACATAATAACTTCCTGACCTGGCACTCTTAACTTTTAATGGTCACTTGATGGCTGCTGCATTTCTTAGCATCACATTACTGTTTCACACTTGAATAAAAGGGTAAAAAACAAGATCAGCGGGTACAGTACAGAAATCTTGCTCTGGCCTTGGGAGATAATTAGTCCTACAGCTAATTATTTTGGACTGAGCACTGCTCCAGGCCAAAACAAAAACAAAACCCCATTTAAAGTAGGATCCAAGAGGTCAAATTGCTTCCAAATAACTGCATCTCAGGATGAAGCTCAAGAATCTTTACAGGAATACAAAAATATCCAGCCCTCAACAGATCATATTCAAAATGTTTAACATCCAATCAAAACCTACTAAGCATTCAAAAAAGTAGGAAAATACTACAGATAATGAGAGGAAAAGTCAGACAACTGGAACTGACATAGTTTTTAGTATTAAAAAACAAGAACATTACACATTAAAACCATGTGCTGATGGAATATATTAACAAAGACCCAAATCAAATTCCTACAGATGAACATTATAATGTTTGAGATAACACATACTGAATGGCAGATTAAACATTAGAGAGAAAAAAATTAATGAATTTGAAAATAGCAATAGGAGCTATCCTCAAGAACTAAAATAGAATTTAAAATATGTAGAGGAAGAGAGAGCTGTGAGACAACTTTAAGAAGCTTTATATGCATGTAACTGGAGTCTCTAAAAGGAGAGAAGTTGCAGAGAAATGCACAACAAAAATATCTCAGGAAATAATATCTGATTTTTTCCCAAATTTCATAGAAATAATAAACCCACAAATTCAAGAAGCTCAACAAAATTCAACCACAAGGAAACTATAGCAAGGCCTCTTCTGATCAAAATCAGCATAAAAGAGAAAAATCTTAAAAGCAACCAGAGAGGTTACATAAAGCAGCACAGAAGTAAAGATGACAGCAGATTTCTTAACAGAAACAATGTTAGTGATAAGATGGTGGAGGATCATCTCTACAGTACTGAAAGACCAAAACATGATGACCTGGAATACTAAACCAACCAAAAACATGCTGTTTAAATAAAGGTAAAGATTTTTTCAAACATACAAATTCTCAAAGAATCCAACAAGCAGGAGGAAAATTTTAACAGAGGAATACAACTAAGCAAAGAGGTGAAGAGCACCGAAGATATAATTATGCAGGTAAATATAGAAAATATTTTCACACTGTTTAAGTATCTTTAAAATATAACTATATAAACAAAAATAAAAATATGCCATATAGAGGTGTCAAAGTATGACAATTGCAAAAAGGTTGTAGTAGAGGAATAGAAATATACTAAGATTCTTATATTGTACATGATATTGTATAATATCATATCACTTGAAGTTATACTGTGATAACTTAAGAGCTATATAATTAGGTTGGGCATGCTGGCTCACATCTGCAATGCCAGCATTTTGGTGAAAGAATTGCAAGAGGCCAGGGGTTCAAGAACAGCCTGGTCAACAAAGTGAGATTCTGTCTCTACAAAAATTTTTTTAAAAAATATCCAGGAACAATGGCATGCACCTGTAGTCCTAGCTACTGAGAGGGCTGAGGCAGGAGAATCCCTTGAGCCCAGGAATTTGAGATTATAGTGAGTTATGATTGTGCCATTGTGCTCCAGTTTGGGTGACAAAGCAAGACTAAAAATAAATTTATTAAAAGAAAAAAACTTTATGAAATAGCAACTAAAACATTATTGCTATAATAAACAAGTAAAAGACATAAAATAGAACCATAAAGCATTCAAATGATCCAAAAGAAGGCAGAAAAAGAAAAAAATAGAAAACAATTTGCAAAATAATAGACAAAGTTTGCCATATTTGCAACAACATCCAATGGAAACAATCTAAATACCTCAATCGAAAGGCAAAGATTGTCAGGTCAGATTGATGAAAAACTAAGTCCTAGCTACTACATGCTGTTGTATCAGTCAGGGTTCAACTATACAAAATGAGATTATATATTCATACATACAAAATATACATATATTAATATGTATAATTATTTAAGCCCTCACTATATATCTATGTACACATACACACTCACACACATATTCACATACACATATATCTACATGCACACATAACAAGATAAAGAGAGATCTTTAATAATTACTTGACACAGTTGTAGAGGCTGGCTAAGCAAGTCCAAAATCTGCAGGGCAGGCATTTAGGAAATCAAGAGTTTATTGACTCCATGGTTTCAAAAAAAAAAAGAACAAAACTAATGGTCACAGGCAGAATTTATTTTTCTAGGGGAAGCCTCATTACTGCTTTTAAGGCCTTTTAACTCTGAATCAGGCCCACTCAGATAATCTAGAATTATCTTCCTTAAAGTAAACTGCTTAGGAACTTTAACTACATATGCAGTCTCTCCACAGCAACACCCATTAGTGTTAGATTGACTTGGAACTCTCATCAAGTTGACAATTTGTGGAATACAGCTAAACCATTACTTATGGAGAAATTTATAAAAAGACCTGAACTCAATCATCTCAGCTTCTGGTTTAAGAAAGCAGAAAAACAAGAACAAATTAGTAAATAAACAGAAGAAAGGAAATAGTAAAGATCAGAGTAGAAATCAATGAATGGAAGACAGGAAAACAGCTGGGAAAAATCAATGACACCAAAGGTTGATAGATTTGAAAGATTAATAAGTAATAAATCACTCTATTAATATTGATCAGGAAAAAAACACAAATTACTGTCAGGAATAAATGATGATATCAGCACAGGTTCTGTGGATGTTAGAAAAATAAAGTATGCCGAACTATGCCAATTAATTTGACATTGTAGGCAAAACAGACACTTATTGAAAGCAGCAAAATAGCAAAGCTAAGGCAAATAGATGACTGAAATATTTATCTATTAAATAAATTTGTAGTGTGAGGCCTCCCCAAAAGAAAACACACGAAGCAGATAGTTTCACTCGTGAAGTCTATTTAAGAGTTAAGGAAGAAATAATACCTATCTACACAAACTCTCTCAAACCCAAACAGAAGATTGAAATGGGAGACTAATTCTCAATTGATTCTGTAAGGCCAGAGTTACCCTAATACAAGAGCCAGACACAAATATTACAGAAAAACAAAACTACAGGTGATGAGCCCTCACAAACCTAAATTTGAAATGTTAAAATTTTTTAAATTGAATTTATCAATACATAAAAAAGGACAATGCATCATATCTAAATTCCATGTAACCCAGAAATGTAGGGTTGGCTTAACATTCAAAAAGTCACCAGATTTACAAAACCAGCAAACAAAAAATCTAACATCTACGCCAAATAAAAAGTCACAATAATGTAAAAATTAAAAGAAATTTCCTCAACTTAATATGAGGCATCTACTTAAAACCTCCAGCTAACCAAATCTGAGAGCAAAAGCCAGAATGCTTTCCCCTGTAAACAAGAATGAGAGCAAGATGTCTGCTGTCATCACCTTGTTTCAATATTTTTAGCCCATGGAAAAGAGTCATAAAAATAAACAAGACATCCAAATTTGCAAAGGAAAAAATGTACTGTTATTCACAACTGACATGCATTTTTCCATAAAGATTCCAATGTAATATACAAAATAGCTACTAAAAGTAATATAATTTTATCAAGATTTCAGAATGCAGGATCAAAATGAAAAAATCAATTCCATATACAAGCAATGTACAATGAAAATTAAAAGCAATATCATTTATAATAGCACAAAAAATACTTAACATAGATGTGAAATAGTTGAATACTAAAAATTATTAAATGTCACTAAGAGAAATTAAATGAAGATAATACCATGTTTGTATTTTGAAAGACAATGCTGTTAAGACATCCATTTTTCTCAAGTTAATCAATTAGTTCTCATCAAATACAATCACAATCAAAAACTTATTTTTAGAAACTGATCAAATTATAATAAAATCAGTAAAAAAAATTTAGGGAATATGAAAGACTAAATTTGGCAAAAGAAATATGGAAACAAGAATTAGCTGTATTTTAGAGAAGTTGAAAGACCAACACCACACGGTTTTTATACAAAGTTGTAATAATCAAGATAATGTGTTGTTGATAGCAATATAAACAAATCAATGGTACATGATAGAGAGTGGAGAAATAGATCAAAACATATGTAGAAAACTATTTTTTCACAAATATACAAAGGCAATCAGTGGTGAATGAAGACTCTTATTTTTTTTTAATTTTACTTTAGGTTCTGGGGTACATGTGCAGATCATGCAGGATTGTTGCACATATACGTACACGGCAAGGTGGTTTGCTGCCTTCATCCCCCCATCTCCTATATCTGGTATTTTTCCCCTCACTATCCCTCCCCACCCTCCCCAGCCCCTGCTGTCCCTGCCCTAGCCTTCCAAAAACTGACCACAGTGTGTGATGCTCCCCTCCCTACATCCACATGTTCTAATGTTCAATACCCACCTATGAGTGATAACATGCAGTGTTTGGTCTTCTGTTCTTGCGTCAGTTTGCTGAGAATGATGGTTTCCACATTCACCCACATCCCTATGAAGGACACAAAGTCATTGTTTTTTATGGCTGTGTAGTATTCTGTGGTGTATTTGTGCCACATTTTCTTTATGCAGTCTATCATTCATGGACATTTTCATTAGTTCCAGGTCTGCTATTGTAAGCAGTGCCGCAATGAATATATGTTTGTATGTGTCTTTTTAATAGAATAATTTAAGATTCTTTGGGTATATACCAAGTAATAGGATTGCTGGTTTAAATGGTATTTCAGTTTCTAGGTTTTCAAGGAATCTCCACACTGCCTTCCACAATGGATGCAGTAATTTGCACTCCCACCAACAATGTAAAAGTGTTCCTATTTCTCCACATCCTCTCCAGCATCTATTTTCTCCAGATTTTTTAATGAGCGGCATTCTAACTGGCATGAGATGGTATCTCAATGTGGTTTTGATTCTCATCTCTAATGATTAGTGATGACCATTTTTTCATGTTTGTTGGCCTCATGGATGTCTTCTTTTGTAAAGTGTTCATGTCCTTCACCCACTTTTGAATGAGTTTTTTTCTTATACATCTGTTTTAGTTCTTTATAGATTCTGGATATTAGCCCTTTGTCAGATGGGTAGATTGCA
This sequence comes from Cebus imitator, assembly GCF_001604975.1. Lineage (NCBI taxonomy): Eukaryota > Metazoa > Chordata > Mammalia > Primates > Cebidae > Cebus > Cebus imitator. Next base: position 877,439 of record NW_016107866.1, read on the forward strand.
AAAATTTTTTCCCATTCTGTTGGTTGCTGGTTCACTCTAATGATTGTTTCCTTTGCAGTACAGAAGCTCTGGAGTTTAATTACATCCCAATTGTCTATTTTGGCTTTTGTTGCCATTGCTTTTGGTGTTTTAGCCATGAAGTCCTTGCCTATGCCTATGTCCTGAATGATTTTGCCTAGATTTTCTTCTAGAGTCTTTATGGTGTTAGGTCTTATGTTTAGATCTTTAATCTATCTGGAATTAATTTTAGTGTAAGGTGTCAGGAAGGGGTCCAGTTTCTGCTTTCTGCACATGGCTAGCCAGGTTTCCCAACACCATTTACTAAACAGGGAATCCTTTCCCCATTGCTTGTTTTTCTCAGATTTGTCAAAGATCAGATGATTGTAGATGTGTAATATTGCTTCTGAGGCCTCTATTCTGTTCCATTAGTCTATGTCTCTGTTTTGGTACCAGTACCATGCTGTTTTGATTACTGTGTCCTTGTAGTATAGTTTGAAGTCAGGCAGCATGATGCCGCCAGCTTTGTTCTTTTTGCTTAGGATTGTCTTGGCTATGTGGGCTCTCTTTTGGTTCCACATGAAGTTTGAATTGGTTTTTTCCAGTTCTGTGAAGAAGGTCATTGGTAGTTTGATGGTGATAGCATTGAATTTATAAATTACTTTGGCCAGTATGGCCATTTTCACGATGTTGATTCTTCCCAACCATGAGCATGGAATGTTTTTCCATCTGTTTGTGTCCTTTCTTATTTCCATGAGCAGTGGCTTACAGTTCTCCTTTAAGAGGTCTTTTACATCCTTTGTTAGTTGTATTTCTAGGTTTTTTATTCTCTTTGTAGCAATTGTGAATGAGTGTTCACTTTTGATTTGGCTCTGTTATTGGTGTATAGAAATGCTTGTGATTTCTGCACGTTGATTTTGTATCCTGAGACTTTGCTGAAGTTGCTTATCAGTTTCAGGAGATTTTGGGCTGAGATGATGGGGTCTTCTAAATATACAATCACATCCTTCTGCAAATAGAGATAATATGACTTCTTATTTTCCTAATTCAATACACTTTATTTTTCTTGCGGTATTGCTCTGGTTAGAGCTTCCAATACTATATTGACAGGAGTGGTGAGAGAGGGCATACTCATCTTGTGCCAGCTTTCAAAGGGAATGCTTCCAGCTTTTGCCCACTAAGTATATTGGCTGTGGGTTTGTTGTAAATACCTTTTATTATTTGTGATATAAACCATCAATACCTAGTTTATTGAGGGTTTTTAGCATAAAGGGCTGTAGAATTTTGTTGAAAGCCTTCTCTGAATCTATTGAGATAATCATGTAGTTTTTGTCTTTGGTTCTGTTTATGTGATGGATTACATTTATAGACCTATGTATATTGAACCAGCCTTGCATCCCCAGGGTGAATCCTACTTGATTATGATGAATAAACTTTTTGATTTGCTGTTGCATTTAGTTTGCCAGTATTTTATTGAAGATGTTTAGGTCTATATTCATCATTGATATCGGTTTTAAGTTTGCTTTTAGTTGCATCTCTGCCCAGTTTTGCTATTAGGATGATTTTGGTCTCATATAATGAGTTGGAGAGGACTCCCTCTTTTTGTATCGTTTGGAATAGATTCACAGGGAATGGTACCAGCTCCTCTTTCTACATCTGGTAGAATTCAGCTGTAAACCCCATGTGGATCTGGGATTTGTTTAGTTGGTAGGCTCTTAATTGCTGCCTCAACTTCAGCCCCTGTTATTGGTCTATTCAGGGATTCAACTTCTTCCTGGTTTAGTCTTGCAAGAGTGCAAGTGTCCAAGAATTTATCCATTTCTTCCAGATTTGCTGGTTTGTATGCATAGAGTTGTTTGTAGTAATCTGTGATGGTAGTTTGTATTTCTGTGGAATTGGTGGTGATGTCCCCTTTATCATTTTTTTATTGCATCTATTTGATTCTTCTCTCTTCTTTTTTATTAGTCTGGCTAGCGGTCTATCTATTTTGTTGATCTTTTCAAAACAACCAGCTCCTGGATTTGATTTTTTGAATGGTTTTGTGTCTCTATTTCCATCAGTGCTGCTCTGATCTTAGTTATTTGTCTTCTGCTAGCTTTTGAGTTTTTTGATCTTGCTCCTCTAACTTTTAATTTTGATCATAGAGTATCGATTTTAAACATTTCCTTCCTCCTCATATGGGCATTTATTGCTATGAATTTCCCTCTAGACACTGCTTTAAATGTATCCCAGAGATTCTGCTATGTTATGTCTTCATTCTCATTGATTTCAAAGAATATCTTTATTTCTGCCTTCATTTCATTGTTTATCCAGTCTACACTCAGGAGCCAGTTGTTCGTTTTCCATGAAGTTGTACAGTTTTGGGTTAGTTTCTTAAGCCTGAGATCTAATTTGATTGCACTGTGCTTTGAGAGACTGTTAAGATTTCCATTCTTTTCCATTTGCTGAGGAGCGATTTACTTCCAATTATGTGGTCAATTTTAGAGGAAGTGCTATGTGGTGCTGAGAAGAATGTATATTCTGTAGATTTGGGGTTAAGAGTTCTGTAAATGTCTGTTAAGTTCGCTTGGTCCAGATCTGCATTCAAGTCCTGGATTTCTTTGATTTTCTGTCTCATTGATCTGCCTAATATTGACAGTGGAGTGTTAAAGTCTCCCACTATTATTGTGCGGGAGTCTAAGTCTCTTTGTAGGTTGTTATAGACTTGCTTTCTGTATCTAGGTGTTCCTATATTGGGTGCATATATATTTAGAAGAGTTAAGTCTTCTTGTTGTATTGATCCTTTTACCATTATTTAACGTCCTTCCTTGTCTCTTTCGATTTTTGTTGGTTTAAAGTCCATTTTATCAGAGACTAGGACTGTCACCCTGCTTTTTGGTTCTCCATTTGTTTGGTAAATCTTCCTCCATCCCTTTAAGTCTATGTGTGTTTTTGCACATGAGATGGATCTCCCAAATACAGCACACCAATGGTTCTTGGCTTTTTATCCAATTTGCCAGTCTGTGTCTTGAGGCATTTAGTCCACTTACATTTAATGTCAATATTCCTATGTGTGAATTCGATCCTGCCATTTTATTACTGGTTGTTTTGCCCTTTCATTGGCTTAATTTGTTCATTGCATTGTTGGTCTTTACCATTTGGTTCTTTTTTGCAGTGGCTGGTACTGGTTTTTCCTTTCTGTGTTTAGTGCTTCCTTCAGGAGCTCTTGTAGAGAAGGTCTGGTAGTGACAAAAACTCTCAGCAATTGCTTGTCCATAAAGAATTTCATTTCTTCATCACTTATGAAGCTTAGTTTGGCTGGATATGAAATTCTGGATTGAAAATTATTTTCTTTAAGGATGTTGAATATTGGCCCCCACTCTCTTCTGGCTTATAGGGTTTCTGCCAAGAAATCCACTATGAGCCTGATGCGCTTCCCTTTGTGGGTGACCCGACCTTTCTCTCTGGCTGCCCTTAGTACTTTTTCCTTCGTTTCAACCCTGGTGAACCTGATGATTATGTGCCTTCAGGTTGCTCTTCTAGAGAAGTATTGCTGTGGTGTTCTATTTCCTATATTTGAATGTTGGCCTGCCTTGCTAGGTTGGGGAAGTTCTCCCAAATAATATCCTCAAGAATGTTTTCCAGCTTAGATTCATTCTCCCCATCATCTTCTGGTATACCAACCCGGTGTAGATTAGGTCTTTTCATGTAATCACGTATTTCCTGAAGGCTTTGTTCATTTCTTTTCACTCTGTTCTCTTTTCTTGCCTTCTTGTTTTATGCCATTGAGTTGATCTTCAATCTCTGATATCCTTTCTNTTGATCTATTTGGCTATTGAAACTTGTGTATGCTTCATGAAGTTCTTGTGCTGTGTTTTTCAGCTCCATCAAGTCGTTTATGAGACTTTTAAATAAATAGTACTAGAATAATTGATTGATACCCATTTGCAAAATAAAGAAACCTAATTGCCGAACACAAAAGTTAACTCAAAATAGATCATACTCCTAATTGCAAAATCTAAAACCATGATGATATAGAAAGTTAGAGAAAAAGGAAAAGCTCTGCTAACTCCAAAGACAGAAAAATAAAGAAACAGACAATAGCTATGCAAAAGTATGTGGTCATTACTCCTCAGTGTCCTTTTAGAATCCATCTTCTGCTTTGTCATAGAACAACCCCAAATGTCTCCCCATTCTGTTTTTCAACTTCACTATGACCCCTGTGTTGATATGCCCATTCCAGATCATTTGTCCTGTAGGTACTTTTAAAAGCTCAAATAAAACTCATCAGTTTCCTTTTCTAATCTTGACTTCTCCTAGTTCAGTACACAGCAATACCAACCGCTCAGCTGCTCAAGTCAGAGAAAGCTAAGTGCTCCTTTCTCCTGCTACTTAACCGTATTTAGTCATCTGGTATTCAAGCAGTAACTTTAATGTCTCTCTCATAATTATTCCTTCTCTCACTGCCACTATCTTTTAGCTCCCTCATTATCTCACTTTTAGAAGTCTAGTAACTGGTCACTCTGCTTCTACTCTTGCTCTATTCTAAGTTCTTCATTGTCATGCATCTGTCAGAGTGACCTTTAAAAAATTAGTTCTAAGCCGACCCTTCACTCTCCCTGTTTAAAAGCCTTCATTGGCTACTCATTATCCATAGAAAATCTTCAAGTTCCTTAATTCCCTGGCTTTTGCTTACCTCCAAGCCCATGCACAAGTTTTCCTACACTGATTCCCTTTACTCCAAGCATACCGAATGCTTTTAAGTTCCTCAAACATCCCTAGCAGTGCAATTTATTATTACAATTAGATGACCATGCTGCAAATCCAAAGTAGAGTACATGCCTTTTTGTGTATCTGCCTAGGTGGCGACACCCTTCCCATGAGTCTCTGTAGTGATACCTTTGTCACACCAACAAAAACTCATCTGTTCGAGCAGGAATAGGCACCTCACCTCAAATGAAACAATCATCCTTTTTCTTCTGGGTATTAGGATCTGTGAGACTTTTAACTGTTTTTTTTTTTAATTGTCACTTGTACCAGGGACACACAATTTCAGAAACTGGGGGAAATGTGTTCAGCATTATGCCTAACAAAGCAGTGAAAAGTGGACTGAGGATAAGGGTAGGATATACTGCAGAAAGGAAAGATGAGATAGAAATTTAGAGAAAGGAAAGAGGCAAAGCCCTGGTAACTCCAAAGACAGAAAAATAAAGAGACAGACGAGAGCTAGAAGCTTAGGTTTCCAGCGACTTTCAAGTTTCTCTCCTTGTCCAAATCTCCTTTGGCTCCCTGAGTCACCCCATCATGCCTCCAATTTATTTTTCACCCAAGTTATTTCTACAATGTATAACCAAATGAAACGTGACTATTAAAAGTAAATAAAAATAATAAAAAGTAAAACCTACATGAAGTAGAATGTTTTCATTTGTTTAAACTTGCAATATTTTCATTTAATAGTAACAACAAGTAGATTATTACACTGCCCTAAGTTTTAACAAGTTTGAGTAATTTGCAGTTGTATACAACAGTCAAAATAAAAAGACCCTCTTCAAAATAAAGAAAATCTGTCATATGATTTTACCATGAATAAAAACATCTCTAAATAGGAGACAGACAATAAAGGAAAGGAAATGAGAATACACACAAAGAGAATATTTCACATTGAGTAACCAAAATAGTTAAACTTTCATGTAATGATAGGATGTCCAAATTAGAGACGTATTAAATGCCAAAGCTTTTCCAGGAAAAAGCTCCTGACCTACGTTTACATGGTTCCAGAAGACAGATTCACAAATATGATACCACTCGCATCACAACTAAGTGTTCCAGAATCAAACATAAACAAGGACATGTACAGTATTTCTTTCAGACTCACCTGAACAAGAGAAAAATAACTGAACCAATTAAAGAGGTCTTTTCCCTGTTATTTTGAAGCTTAATCTTAAACTTAAATTATTCTTTATAGTTACAGCTGGATATATAATATATAAAATACAGAAACCTTGGGATCCTTTTCCAAACTAAAGATTTCAGGGGTGGGGAGTGAGGGGAAAGTCAGTCTACAAGGGAAAAAAAAAAAAAAAAAAAAAAAAAAAAAAAAACAGACATTTAGAGAAAAGGCATAAATCAGAAATCAATGAATCACCTATAGGAGGCAAAAAAACACAACTGTTCTCTGTATTCTCTGTATTCCACGAGTTTCTTCAATGTTCTTATAGATTTTTTTTTTTTTTTGAGATGAAGTTGCCCTCTGTCATGACGCTGGAGTACAGTGTCGCTATCTCGGCTCACTGCAATCTCCCCTCCTCCAGGGTTATGCGATTCTCCTACCTCAGCCTCCTCAGTAGCTGGGACTACATGTGTGGGCCACCATACCCAGCTATTTTTTGTAGTTTTAGTAGAGATGGTGCTTCACCATGTTGGCTAGTCTTGTCTTGATCTCCTGACCTCATGATCCCCCCAGTCTGGCCTCCCCAAGTGCTGAGATTACAGGCATGAGCCACCCTGCCTGACCAAATTCCCCATTTTTTAAAGGCAGTTCCAAGTGAGTTGCTGTTTGTCAAAACGAGGATATATGAAGTCTTACATATCATAGATGTTTAATCAATGTTTGTGGAAATGGAATTCTTTATAAAACAAAAAATTTAAATAAAGCTTATTTGCATGACCCCTATGACATAGGAATCATACCAGAGAAGAGGAGGACCTTATAGACATATGGATTAGTCCTTAAATAAAAAAATATATAATAAAACTAATAAATTTAAGCACTTCCTTCTCATTGTTTCATTCTATGGAAGAAAAAGAAAAAGTGTGTATACTTTAAGATAAAATAAGCATTTAACAAAAAAAGCCAACTAAAATTCAACCTACTCATCATTGAAATTCTATCAAAAATTCTTTTTATACATGTAAATTAATTAACTATACAAACTTAACACCTTCCCAAGCAATGAAAGGTTTTAACTTGGGATTGAAAGGAGCTACTGATTAAATTGGCTTTTAAAGTCTAAAATAAAATGGTACCCATAGAAATTGCTTTTTTCCATGCTGCAGTGAGCATTTCACTTAATTTCAACTTGTCTCGGTGTTTAGAATAGGAGGAAAAAAAACAATCTTTTTGTCCTAAATTATTCTCTAAGGATATATATTCTAAATTATTAAGTATTCCTTTAGATGTGAAATTTTATAAAGGAAATTGATTTTTAAATGAATGCCTTTGTGTTGTAACTACAAGCATTTTTAAAACAAGAAGTAAAACAATCTGAACTTTACTTTTTATCTGACACAAGAATTTCATCTGTATTTTTATTTATTGTCTAGTATCACGTGGAGCACAGAGATTAAAAACAAGGTTCTAATAAGGCTCCCAGTGATCCCCACAACCTCCTAGTATCTGCACCCCACATTGCACCAGCATTGATATTTGTAACCAGTAGAATACCACAGAAGCGATGAACATTATTTCCAAGCGTATGTTATAAAAATCATGGTAGCTTTTGTTTGAGCACATTCTCTTTTGTTTTGATCATCTGATCTGGAACAGGACAACTGTGATGTTGTGAGCAGCTCCACATAATGAGAAACCAATGTCTTTTATGCATAGCTACTCAGTTACACGATTGAGTGTGGAACCGGATCCTCTAGCCCAGTAAACCCTTCAGATGACAGCAGCTTTACCTGACACCTTGACTACAACCCTATGAGAGATCTTAAGCCACATAGGCTTCAACTGGATTCTTCATCCTCACAAACTGTAGGAGATACTAAATATTTGTTGTTTAAGCTGCTATGCTTGGGGGTAATTTTTTTAATGCAGCAATAGGTCATTAAAATAGACGACTAATAAATGTTTGCTGATAAAATAAATTTCAGAATGATAATTGTCCATGCTTAATTTTTTTTTAAATCAAAATAATGCTAAAGCCACTAAAAACCCCTAATTCATGCTTACACATTTTCAGATGAGATAGAAAAACTAAAGTATACTAGTACTTCCATTTTAAGTCAAATCAATAGTTTTCTAAAATCTTCTTCTTCTTTTCTTACATCTATGAAGGTACTTTTACTTTTTACAGGTTATCAGCCTCTGAATCACCATCTGCTTCCTATCAGAATTTATATACTAATAAAGACAGTAATTGTTGAATGCAAATTTCAACACTTGTTTGCATTTCTGGTTGCAAAAAAGCCTTCCAAATAAATAAGTACGCAGAGATTACATAAGCTAAAGACCAAATTTAGAACATTTTCCCTATTGTCACCATGTTCCAACTTAAAAATAAGCATTTTATATTTAAGCAATTATTTTCTTGGAAAATTGCAATCTATTTATTGAAACATATGTAAGTTTACTTATCCCAAAAATAACACTGTGTGCTATATATAAGGTGCATTGACCCTTACTTAAAAAGAAAAACCTAGAGCTCAAAAACTTTCATATTAATGTGATATAGAAACTTAAGCAAGTCAAAGAAGTGTACTTTAAAACAGTTCTTCATCATAGCAATGCCACAAGACAATCAATTTCCAAACTGTGATCCTCTCCCAATTTAAAACATTTTTCTATTATATGCACACTTGCTAGCACTCTTTCGTTTTCAGCTTTGACAAAAATTACAGAGAGAAAAGATAGAAAGCAAGCAAAGATTAATAGGATCCAACCTCAATGGCCTGATAATTTCTCAGTTGCTAAAATACATCAACAGATACGCCAGGAAAGCTACTATCTCATCTTAAAAGCATCAGCCATAGAGCATAATGGGATTTATGCATATTAAAGTAGGAGGCTGCAAATGCCAGTAGATAGCACACTGTCATTTAAGAGTAAAAAAAGCAGCACCACTATCTGCTATACAATACAAATTAAATGGAAAATCACAGCTACTTAAAGGGCTTGCCTAAAAGTAAAATAAATTTAACTTTAGTAGAATTGTAAACTTTGATTTTTCACTACAGTTAATATATTCATGCAAAGCCATTACTTTAATAACATTTAAGTGTAGAATTCACTCACCAGCAGTGACGAATGTGTTTATTTGTAGCCTAATTTTTTTTCTCATGGTAAACTCCATCCATTACAATGCCTCTAGGCATGTATAAATAAAATTAAAGTAAACCCTATATTTTCCCAAAAGACAAAAAGTAAAATGAAGGCTAAATTGGATACCAAACTCATTTCAAAACCAGATCAATTTAATTGTTATGTGTAATTGATCTCTTCAATTCACTTCAGCATATCTAAAATGGCCACAACTTCCCAGAGGGATTGGGAGGTGGGAATTACAGCCTGTAAAACACAGCCACAAAGCAATTTAAATACTTAAGAAAAAAGAATGAAACTTTCAATTCAGTGCTTCAGATGAAGGTAAGAACACTTTGTCCTTGACATCTTTCTACATATATTTGAGCATCTTCCTACATATATTTGAGCATCTTCCTTTCTCACCAGAAACAAGCATAGCTCTCAAGTTTGCTCTTGCCCCCTTAAATTCCACTTTAGATTATTTATGTACTTCTGATTGCACATAAATTCTGAGTGATACTTCGTTTCTCCCCCCCAGGCTGACCTCCCCAAATTTTCATTTTTTTTTTGTTTTACAAGGTGTTAAGAAACACACATATATTATCAATTTTTATAAATACATAAATTTGTCAAAGACTTATTATCTCAAACTGAGAGGATTCACCGTTCAAAGCAGGGTTCCTAAACCTGCATTTCTTTCAAAAAATGTGCTACTTAATGGGACTCACCACAGGATCACCTGCAATCACTAGGTCTTTATTGTTAATTAAATATAATGAAAATCCTTCCAAAAACATTCTATTTAAATCTAGGTCAAGATACTAACTTGGCCTTTTTCCTTTAACTAAAATTAATTGAAAGAGCTGTTAAAGACAGAATTGTGGCAAAATCGTATGGTTCACAAAAGGCCAGAGAAGTGTTCTTAAATGCCTGTCTCATGGTTTAGCATGAGGAAAATTTGATCTGTCTTGATGTTTATTTTTCATCTGTCTGGAGACAATACACGAAAAAGCCTTGTTTTAGGTGCCTACACATGATAGGACATTTAGTTGTAACAACTTTGTAAAGTATGTGTTATACTCATTTTATGTAAGATGGAACTGTGACAGAAAGATTGAGTAACCTACCTAAAGTTACATAATTAGTAAGGGAAAAACGAGATTCCTAGCACTTATTTCAAACGAAATCCTCTTTCCACTGCAGTATGCCTTCTTTGTGCCCATTAAAATCTAGACTCAAATGGCTTTTAAATTACACATTTAAATAAATCATAAGCCCCTAATTGTGTAATTCTGTTACATTAGAACTTCATGACTCCTTAATGCACTAGAAACTGCCTTATACATTCTATAATGATAGACTAGGTACCCGTCTTCAATTGTTCAAAACATTTTGTGACTCACCCTACTTCCAGAGAAACAATTGCTTTCACAAATGATAAATTTAGAAGGAACCCAGAGAGATTATACAAAAGTTATATAGCTTCGACTCTATAGAAATATAGCAATCTATGTATGTATTCTTTATCTATTTTAGTATAATGTATTTCTGAAAAATGTGAATTATAATGTAAGTGCCTATTGTAAAATAGTGCTATCTTAGCTAAATTGATTCATCTGCCTTTTAAATCTAATTTCTACTGAGTATTTGACGTTCCCTTTAATAGCGTCAAGGACAACTTATGAAACAAACTATTTAATATCAATGGTGCAAATCAAGTGTAAGTTCCAAATTCGGGAAATAATTCAACCAAAGTAGGAGAGAAAATTAAAGATGAATTAGTATAGAGAAAGCCATAACAACACAAAAACTTAGAGCAGCAACTGATGATCCAGAAATAGAGGTAATTTTATTTTAAAAACAAGTTTAGAGCAAAGAAAATTCAATCATAGGGAATCTGTTGAGAAAGATGAATATGTTTTACAGAATATGGTATGACTAAACCATCTTTTAGCACTTAAATATTTAAAAATAGAATATTCTTCTCATCCATTGTAATACAGTGGCAAATACATTACTGAGCAAAATAAATCACAACTATGTATAGCATCTTGGCTCTTCATTAGATTCTATGAAATATTAAAGTTAAAAATCAGAAATAAAAAGTCATTATCAACTATACATAGTAAAAGTTTTAAAATATATCATTTCTTTAATACAATCTCTATACAAACATGTTCTTTATTCATTTATATTAAACCTAAATGGAAATACAAATAAAACATATTTAACTTGTTGATGAAAGGCTGTGGTTATTTCCACATGTGGTTTCTATGCTTTTTAGGAATTTCAACTTTTATTGCTCAATTGGATAGTCTGCATAGGCCCAAATTTGACATAATTTGTATTTCTAATTAATTTCTGGATCAGTGCCCACTGTAGAGAAATAAAAGTGACAGCTTGGCCAATGTGCAGGCTCAGAGTTAATCAGTAGAATCAGAACTTTTGGTTTCAGTTCAATTTTGTGGTTGAATATATACACTCAGCTTTTCTCGATTACCCTAAAGTAAGAAGCAAGGAAGAGACTAGAAGGATTTTGTCTTGTCAAAAGCATTAAGTGAAACTATTTATAGATTGTCACTTTTAGCAAAGGCATTAGCACATTTATTGACTGTCCAAAGGAGGATGTTGGAAACTACCATGCCATGATGCTTCTGCGGCCTGGATCAGAAGAAAAGACTGGGAAACTCAAGGATGGGCAGGTCAGGTAAGGGTGGTCTTTCATAAATGTTTGTACATGTCATCCTCAGTTTTATAACTTTGAAACTGATATTCTCCAAATTAGGCAAATGTAGTTTTTTTTACTCCTTTATGCTACATAAAATTTGGTGGTGTCCTTTACTCCTTTAAAAATTAAATACAAAGGATCCATTTCTTTTTTGTGGAGAGGGCAATTTTTTGAAACATGGTTAGCAATTCATTATTCAAGAATTCCAGGAGATAAGTTCTTAAAGACAGCATATACAGGTATCTCTGGGTCCCACTAAGAACACCTATCAAGTCCAGAATTCTTTTAACAGAGACTCAACTTACCCCTACAAAATTTGTGATTCAGTTTTTTTCTTTCAACTTTTCTCTTGAGAAAGAATACCTAGGCTATGACTACTTGTATTCAAAGATAAAACCAGGAAAGAAAATGAAATCGCATACATGTCTACTCTGCATTTTTTTAAAAGAGCCCTTTTCATTAGTTTTTAGACAAAAACATGGAATGCAACCCTGTATTTTCTATAGCTTAATCAAAATAAATTCATGACATGTACTTTGAATCTTTCTTTGAGGCCCTCTCGGAGTTGGGGCAGTTTATGTAAAGCTAAAAATGCTGGGTGTGAGGGTGGTGGGGCTGCCATTTAGATATTCAACATCTAGTCTTATTACAGTTCTCGTACCATAACTACATGTGATCCTTGAAGAAATGTATGGGTTAAATAGGGGAATTAACCTTATGCAAGGAGTCCCTTGGCCACCACTATGATTTCTAGCTGATGAGGTGTATATGAAGACATGTGGGTGGGAATAAGTACGAATTGCTTTTAAAACAAAGCCTGTGCTGAGACTAAACATTCTGTCCAAACTTACTGCTTACTTTAGTTTCTTATCTAGAATACATAGCATTTATCAGGTACAGTAAAAAAAAAAATTATTAAAAAACCTTTTCTAAATTATTTCATATAACACTAAATTATATTCAAACGAGTGTTTAGATACAAGTCCTCAGAAATCTTTCCCAAATGCACTTTTGTATTTCTTTAATTTAGTAATTATTAACATCAAATGAACATTTTGGGAGTTATATCTTTGATGTTTACTCATGATTTACCTTAGTGCTATGAAAATCTGGATTATAGCTTTGTTCCCTAGATTCTCATTCTGTATAGTTGCCTAATTTCTGTTATATTTGCACTGCAAATTTTGCCATCATGTAACGAAAAGGCATTATACAAATTCCCTCTGGAAATTAAATAGGAAAGCCATGCTTCCACAAACTTGGCATATTTCTTGCAATTGATGCCTGCTAACACAGTGCATTTTAAACTAATTACTCTAACAGCTCTCAAAGAATGTGTTTGAATATCATCACTCTGCATTATTCTCAAGAGCCAGTCTTTATGTACAGAGACTACATACACTCTTATACAACAGATGCCTTAGGTGGAAGATGAGCCTGTCATAAAGTATCTGCCACCTGCTTTTGCCCGTCATTATTCCCTTAATAGCTTACTACCTGTGGGCACATTGAGCCACCAAACAGAAGTGTCATTCCCAAAAGTATCACCACAAAAGCAATACTTATGAGACTGGCATAAGAAAGTCAGCTGAACAGCATTTCCCAGTACACTGCTGCAATATGTCATTTCTGAAAACGCCATGTTAGTGGATGTGACTTTGGGAATTGACTTAATAACAATAATAACAATAAAAATGGATGGCACTTAGCAAGGAAAGTGTCTTTCATCCCAAAAGGCCCACAAGTGCTTCAGACTCAGAAATGTGGTCAACTCTAAGAAGAAGGGCAATGGCACTCAGCACAGTAACAAAAGCTCTGGAAATGATCACCAAGGAGAGCTATTCAAGCTTTCAACTAAAAGAGATATCATAAGCTTTTTATTTTCCACATCGAGTGTTATAACCTTGGATTTTCATCCTTTTCAGAAAGGTGCCCAAATATCAAAAATAGACTTTTGTATCCCACTCTAGACAGAAGCTATTCAGTGGTAAGGAAAATTGACCTTGCAGCTCTGGAGCTCAGGCTTAGAAGGTATCAAAATGGATCCAAATCACCTTGGCATACTCTTTACTACCCAGGATCTCAATGGAACCACCCTATTAGAAAGATGCACTGTTAAAACGTAAGCCAAGTGGGTTTCTACTTGAAAGAGAGGTAATGAAGGTTGAATGCTGAGTAAATCTGACCCTTGCAGACCTCGTTTCACAAAAAAGTTTTCATCATGCTGGTTAATGGCTTTTTCATCTTGCTGAATCAAACTTCCACAATTGGGGCTGGCTGACTTCTTAGGTTCATTTACTACATGTATGTATAATGTTGGCTATGATAATATATTCTGATTCATACCAAGAAATATTTGTGCACAAGAGGCTGTAAAGAATATTCTTTTCTTGAACCATGAATACTTATTTTCTCTTTAACATAAGCATGCTGTTAGAATTGATGTTTGGCCAATTTTATCTGAAATTACTGTGATTTAGTCCAGACTACCATAGTACCAGAATGACTGACATTTCCCCTCTGGCTCTGTTGATAACCACAAGGTAACCACATTTAGTGGACTTCTTTGTTAAGGCTTGACTTCTGATTCTAAGATTTCACAATTATTCCATTATTTTGGCAAACATTTTTCTTCCCTGCCCAATTACTATATCATAGAACTTTTTAAAAGTCCATCCAACACTTTCTCTCCCATGATAAATTTTCTTTATGACATTGTGACTATTGGTAGACCAGGCATATCACATGGTTTGACTCTTTGAGTAATACATACATGTTGCCCATACACTGGTTATTTTTACTGTCTTCTGACATTTCACAGGAATTTGCCCTCTAAAATTGACAAAAGCTAACACATGCTTGGAGTAAAGTCCCCATGAAATCGCCATGACCCAGAAACAAACAGTGTTATGCTCTAGTATAGTTCCAAACTCAGCTGGCCCTGGGTCTCATCTAAGACCTACTGAATGAGTATCTCTGGAAGGAGGGACCTCTATTTTCAAGACTCTCCATAAGGGGTGTTTCATCAGTTAAATTTCTTATACAAATGCTACCAATGAAAACTTGAAATAACTGAGGCTCAAACACAGTAAAGACTTGCAGATTTCGATTTTTCTGTTAGAAATTGGGACGTAGGCAATGCCAAATTGGTATAGAAACACCAAAACCTCAGTGGAGCCCAGCTTCCTTCTTTCTGCTCTACCATCTTTAATCATGGCTTTCATCTTCAATGTTGATTCATGTTCCAAATTATCAGCTTGCTGTTTTCTTTTGAGGCAGAAAAAGGAGAAAATGAGATGAAGAAAAAATGAAGCACTCTCAAGTTGACGGATTGCCCTTGAAGCAGCCTTCTCAGTATCCCAGAAATTACTTATGCAAACATCTCATAACCCAAAATTTAAACAAGGTACTTCAACCAAGATACATTGTCTCATTCTTGGATGCCTTGCTACCCCAAATAAAATTGGGTCCTATTTTAAGGAAGATAGAGGGAGCAGACAACTAACATGTATCTCTGGATCAGCAACTGATAATCACTGCTTGAAACTCTTGACAGGTTTGCAAATTAGTGTTCTAGTCAACTTAGCTAATAATGATTAATGAATTTTCTACCATAAATTACTACGTAGATGAAGCAAATAATATGAAGACTAGTATTAATTAGTACTAATTTGACACATGATTTTTCAGGTAGGGGCCTAAAAGCTTTGCATGACTTATTTAATTTAATCTTCCTCCAAACACTATGAAGTAGGTTTTGTTATTAGCTTCATTTACCTGAGAGGAAAATAGGCACAGAGAGGTTTGGTAGCTTGTCCAAGGTTACACAGCTACTAGTTGGTAGAAGTTAGAGACTCAGATAGCCATCAGACAACACAACCTTACTCCGAAATTACACACATTTTTCTCATAAGCACTGCAAAAGTTTTGAGTTACAGTTACAACTAAGGCAGAACAAGTTTATTGCTTTTCTAGGCACAAGTTATTTGCTGCCTTTGCAACCTTCATTCTGAAACCTCAAAATAGGCAAAATTGTAATTTATCTTGATAGAAAAAAAATTCCCCTAAGAAAAACTGACAACCTTGGAGAGTTATTAAGATATTTCCATGTCAAAATACTTTTTATCCCACAGAAACTGCTTTTTGTAGCAAAATCCCTAAGGTGCATCTGCCAAAGTTACTTAGGCTTGTAATGCATGCTTTCTTACCACTTGCGTATTTGTGAAATCTTTTTTCACAGCCTATGAAGATGGACCTGAATACAGCAGAATTGGATGTTACTGAAAAACTCAATGGATTCAGTCCACTGTGGCTACTAAATGAGTTTTATAAGAGAACATAGGAAAGTGCAATTCCATTATCACTCACATGGCAGTCTTCACAACTGCAGTAGAACCCAACAAATATTTTTGTTACATCAAATCTATGTGACTCATTACATGAAACATAAGAAAACTTTTCAATGTTGGCTATGTTTCTCTGCCACTGAAAACTTTGTGTGATCTTGGGGAAACAATGTAACTTGTTGAGCCTCAACATGATCATTTATAAAATGTAGATTGTGGTAAATTAGCTTCAAGTTTTCTTCAATTTCCATAATTCTGTGTTTCAGTGACCCTTCCTTAATTAATTTTATATTCTACAATGATCTGTACACTGTCTTAGTAGAAAGGGCTCAGTGGTTATTGGATTGCTGGAGGGGTGGATGTTTGGGAGAATAAATGAATAGAGATGGCGAAGACATGAATATGTATGTGAACAAATTAGATTTTCCATCCCAGAAAAAAATTTATGTTAATCTGTAGCCTTCAGATTTTATCTTTAACAAATAACTTTCTTAAAAATCAGCTTTATAACTTTTTATTAAGGAAACTATTAAACACAGAAAAAAAAAAATAAAACAGGAGTGCAATAAACATCCACATACCCATCACCCAACTCAAAAAAAAATTAACTTGCTGCCATTCTTTATTTTATATATACCTAACAATATTTTTGCATTTAAATAAAGCAAAGCTTAGGTATATCATTCACCCATAAATAAAAATTAAGCTGCTTTGATAAATTCTGCTTTCTAGTCTGCTACAGAAACTGAAATATTTTACCTACGTAAATTGCTTATAGTTCACCTAATATTTTGAATTTATTTTGCATGTACTTAGAATCTTAATGTTTAAAAACATTCTTGAAAACCAAAACTTTTACTCAGGGTTTGTTTTTTAAAGATGGTTATTAGATGGGTAAAAATATTTAGCTCTAAATTCAGTCAGGTGTAGAGATAGACCATTCAGTTACTGCATAAGCAGGAGAGACTGATAATGATTTAGGAGAGCAAAGTGGAACCAATCCCTGAATCAAATCTCCATGACTTTTTTTTACTTGATTTAAATTCCAGGCCCTAAGCATAGCTATATAAAATTAAGTTCTACATCCAACTTATATGCATGCACACACATTTAAAAACCCCCTTCAAGCTAACTATAAATAATTCAGATTTGTCTACCTTTTGCAGTTGACCATATTTCAGCTCCTATTTATCACCAAAGAAAAATTTAAAAAGACTAAACTTTCCTTGTCTACAATTTATTTTTTCTTTCCCAGCTCCTCTATATTCTTCTCCATCCATCCTTTCTCAGGGTGCTTTTACTTGCAGTCCCAAATTTTGGTTCCTATCAGCTGACCATTAAAAGTGTGTCTATGTCTCCAATATATTCAGTCATTTTTTTCGTACCAATTTATAGTTTTTAAATTTACTCCTTTATTTCTCCCCAAATATATGAAGATTAGCACAATTTATATAAAAAGAAATGGACTTTAATTTACATATTATTGTAGATCAAACTTCCTGCTCCTATCTGTATTATTTTCCCCTTCCTAAAACTAACTTCAACATTTTCTCAAGAAACACTTCTCAAAAATGCTAGTTTTGTTTAGTAACTTGTTAAATAAATGAGGAAAAGGAGAAGAAAAGTTTCATTTGAAATGGATCAATTCTAGCTGTATCAAAGTAGAATCAAATGACAAGGTCACAATTATAAATTATTTAGCAGATAATACAGGCTTTTATCTTCATGGCATCACTGTAGAAAGTTTTTTTAAATAACACACAAAGTTATGAACCATAAACAAAAACATTAATAAATTGGCCAAATGAAAATTAACAGCCGTTCATTAATAGAACATTAAAACATAGGTAACACAATGGAAGAAGACAGTTGCTAGACTAGGTCTAAGACTTAGTATTCAGAAAAAAATAAAAATATATCAATAAAAACAATTTGACATCCCAAAAGAAAAACAAGCAAAAGACATACACAAAAACACTTGAAAAGTGGAAATCTAAGTGACTTAAACACTTGAACTAGGGTTCAGCGTCACTACTAATCAGGGAAATAATAATTTTGTTTACAAGCTGAAACTCTGATAAACTGCTGGTAGGAGTATAAATTGGTAACTCCAGTTTGGAAGACAGTTCAGTATACGCAATAATAATGTTCAAGATAAACATTTCCTGTGACCCCTCAATTTCATTTCTAAGCATTTGCCTTAGAGACACTTGTATATATGTGTGCAAGGATACACATATACGTATACTCATACACTTTGTAAATGTTCAGAGCGGCATACATAATACAGCTCAAACTAGAAACAACCTAAATGTCTACTAACAAGTACATGGATAAACCTACATGATGATGAAAATAAAATAATGATCTGTAAATGCAACGTGATGGATAATCTTACAAACACAAAACTAATACAACATACAAAAGTATATATCATATGTAGTATAATTATAAAATGTATAATTTCACATAATTATACATAATTTTATATATATATATATATATAATTTCATATTATACGTATACAGTGTAATTTCATTTATATAAAGTTCAAAAATAGGAAAATGCCCACTTTGGGTTTAGCTATTCTAACATTCTATTTCTTGACCTGGAGTGGTGATTAAGCATTTACTTAGTAGCTACTCCCTAACCTGTGTATTTATTTTATGGTCTCATTAGTATGCACGTCTTATTTACAGTAGAAATTTTAAGTTGACCTGAGATTCTTCCAAAATATGCTATTCCTTAAGACTTAGACCACATATGGATATCATTACTTAACATTTTCAGTTAAAATTTTAAATATTTTTCTTAATATGTTGACATACAGAATGGCACACAGGAGACAAAATTAAACAGTGCTAAATACTTGGTCCTATTTTCTTCAGATTGATCCATTTTAAAAAGAAATACCATAAATGCAGCTAAAGTTACTTTCATCCATTTATCTTTGCTCCTTCATCCAAAGGAAATTTTTGTTTTGATGCAACAGCATAATTAGCCTGTATTTTATTAAATATATGTACACACAATATATCTACACATATGTATATACTGTGTGTACATATATATCTGTAATTTGTAACTGAATATTTGAACTGTAAATATACATGTACATACAACATATACATATGTATATTTGTAACTGAATATGTACATACAATACATACACATGTATATATGTAACTGAATATTTAAAACTTCTTAAAATGCATATAAAACTGTAACATAGCAATGTACCCCAAAACCTAAAATGCAATAAAATAAATGGGGAAAAAAAAACTGTAACATAGCTACATTTTGCAACTAACTTGATCATTTCAAAATTTTACTTTTATTATTTATGTATTTTAATGAATATTCCAGGTATTTTTTGACTGCTACATTCTATTATATTAATAAAATACAGTGTACTAATCCATTCACTTATTGAGGAACAATTCATTTGATTCTATTTGTTTCCTATGACAAAGAATGAAGCATCAAAAATTTCTTATATATGTCTTTTTGCACAAGAGAGTATCTTGAGTATTTTTTTAAAAATACAGACAACATTAAAATTTTAACAATTCATAATTTTACCAATAGAAATAATTGCTTTAACTATTTTTATATAACTCAGTCTTCCCACAGACACAATTAAATTAAAAAGTTGTGTAGCGCATATACACCTATCCTGGGGTTTCATGTTCTACTTCTTACTTACATTGAGTAACTTCACATACCATAGAATATCCTTCAGAAAGGTGTTCATCCATGGCTACATGGTGTTCTCTTTTACAAATGGACCATAATTTATACAACCATTTCTCACTGTTGCATGTAGCTGTTTTCAGTTATTCTGTTCTCCCTCCAGTTTCTGAGTCTAGCCAATCCAGTTTTCTTTCAGTTCTTTATACATACTACTCCTTTCATGCATAACTGCCCAAAATGAACTTGTTTGTGCCTCCCCAAAATCCTTATGTTGAAATCTTATTCTCAGTGAGATGGTATTAGGTGGTGGGGCTTTTGAGAAGTGATTAAGTCATGAGGGTGGGGTCCTCATGGATGAGGTTAGTGCCCTTACAAAGGAGGCTGCAGAGAGCTGCCTGACCCCTCCCACCATGTGAGGACACAGCAAGACAAAGGACAAAAGCCTATCTGTGAGGAAGCAGTTGCTGGCACCTTGATCTTGAACTTTCCAGGCTCCCAAACTATGAGAAATAAATGATGATTACTTATAAGCCTACACTTACGGTGTTTTGTTATAGCAGCACAAATAAGCTAAGACACAGCCTCGGCACACGTTCACTCTGTTCTTTCCTACAGTTTTCACGTGGCAGATCTTCTCAGTGAGATCTCAATGTTACTACCCCTTGACCAAAGAGGCATTCTCTAACAGCTCCTTCTAAGTTATTTTCTTTTTCATGCACTTATTTGTCCAAATAATATCAGACAGTGTATCTATTTCTTTACATATCTTTATCTATGATGGAAAGGATATGGTTGTTCGTCATCACCTTCAGTGTTGGAATAAGTTAGGTACCACACAATTATAAAAATTCACACTGTAGTCATCACAGATTTTTATATTTATCACAACAGTGTTCTGGAAGCTATCCATAAAGTATCTTTTTTTTTTTTTTTTTT